>NC_091325.1:2583770-2715403 GCF_038502225.1 Cherax quadricarinatus
TCGTCAAAAATTACGCTTCTGCGCCAATGACAAATTGTTACAAGACTGCCCAATACCCAGGAGTATTTACTGGGCAATTGCAACGTTAATTGCACCTCGTTTCTTGCAACAAGGGGCAATCATAAGCGTCGTACCTTACAGTGTTGACCTGAACACCAGCACCTAACTGATGGAACAAACATCAATTCATTATGTACTCGTTACTTTAATGACCATCCGGGTCATAAGAATTGTTAAGACTGTTGTCGTAAATTACTAAAAAAATTGAATTAATATTATATGGTCGTTAGAATTATGCTAAGAGAGTTGTTGAACGAATGATTGTTGATGCTTCTTTTTCTTCTCTCCTGCCTTGGTAGCAGACCTGTCACCGATAAAAAGTATATGTATATATATATATATATATATATATATATATATATATATATATATATATATATATATATATATATATATATATATATATATATATATATTCATGGGGAAATAAGAATAACAAATATTTTCGAAATAGCACCTCACTTTCCTCGGATCAAGCCTCGTTACTTTCTATTCCCAGGACAGGCGCTGTAAGTCATGCTCTTGACTTATTCCCATTGAGGCCCTTGACTTATTCCCATTGAGGCCCTTGACTTATTCCCATTGAGGCCCTTGACTTATTCCCATTAAGACCCTTGACTTATTCCCATTGGGTTCCTTCATTACCTGAACTGCTAAACTAATAACTTTGTCAACACTTACCATCCCTCAGTATAAGCCTTCTGTCGTACCTTCCTGCACTACAGAAGGCTTCCACATGCCAGTCTTGAATAAGATACAAAGGAATCCCTTTTCCAACAATAGGATCTGAGCATACAAGGCTGTCGGGGGAAGGAGGCAGTTCAATCTTCAGCCATCTCTCACTGGAAAGCGGACGGGAAATGAAAAATTGGCTCGAGGGAGAGTATGCTTGAGAATCTGGGGTACACAGCGTATATATGTATATATATATATATATATATATATATATATATATATATATATATATATATATATATATATATATATATATATATATATATATATATATATATATATATATATATATATATATATCTGTACCTAGACATGTATATCTCATAGTGTATATGCAGGAGGGCCGTGCATATACAGTATCTGTTTTCTGTGACCCACTTTTTTCGTTGGGTTTCAAATGTGCAGTTGTTCCACCCGCTGGTGACAATCTCCGGCAGATGGAACATTATGAACAATTGCCCAGTGTGAAGCCAACGAAAGCGTGGAGAGCCGAAAAGGTGATATGTAAATGCGAGATCCTCCTGTACGCTGAAATTCCACCTTACACCTAGCATACCAGCCGATTATAATCTTGCGATACCTGATCAATAGCCGAGAGGGGGTATACATACAAGGACATAATTCCACCCTTAAATCGGCATTATGGGATTAATCCCATCCAGGAAGGAAGAAAAGATTGATTTTCTCGCAAGTTTTCCCTACCAAGATGCCAATTTTAGATCCCCACACGAAATGTCAGTCAAAGTTGTGAGAGTCGGAATTAAAATGCTGTGAAGTGCGTCGCCTGACTCAGTGACGATGCATGTGAAGCTCTGGGGTGAGGTCACCCTTATCTTGTTATGAGATGGAGTGAACTGACTGATTTCGTTTCTAACTCTCACCATTATCAGTCCTGTTTAACATGAGGTGAAAGGTCGACTCACTCAGTTGTACAAGGTCTATCTAGCGAAGGATATATGACCCGCTTACTCGCCTGGCTTTTCCATTTCTACCTAGTAGAGTCAATGGTACACTCACTAATCTTTTCCAGTTCTACCTTGTAGACTATGTAAAAGGTTAATGGTACACTTTTTTCACCTGATCCAGCTCTACATAGCAGAGAACGAATGACCCATTCATTGGTGCCCCGTAGCTCGACTGGTAGCGCACTCAGCTCACACACTGAGGTCCAAGGGTCAGTCCCCGGTACGGGTGGAAATATTAGGATGTGTTTCCTTGGCAATAAAATAGGTACCTGGGTGTTAGGTGACTGGTGTGGGTCGCATCCTGGGGACAAAATTAACCCAAGTTGCCGGAAATGCTCTACATAACCTGTGACTTTCTATGTAGTATGTCACTGATGTCAGTTATGGTCTGTATAAGTTGTATCATGTCCTGGTAGAAATAAACATTATTATTATTATTATTATTATTATTATTATTATTATTATTATTATTATTATTATTATTATTATTATTATTATTATTATTATTATTATTATTATTATTATTCATTGTTCTTCCTGCTGTTGTTATTGTTCTTGTTATTCTAGCTTTCGTTGTGTAATTTTGTTGTTGTTTTTGTTATATATTACTGTTGTGTGGCGCACCCCTCCTCCTCCAGCAGTAACTCTGGTAGTATCGACAGCTGACCCGCCCTTGTTGTTCCGTTTTCTCGGCTTCCATATATACATTTTTTACAGTTTTCCGGTAAGGGTGTGAGTGGAGAGGCGCCGGCGGGATCCGAACTGGTGTAAATTAAGGCGAAGGTCAGGACAACAACCATAGCCGATTGTGAGAGCAAAGTGGGGCATGGCTGTGTGTGCATACGCACCTATTTGTACTCACCTGTTCGATTCAAAGCTCCTGGCCCCGTCTCTTCACTGGTTGCTACTAGGTCCACACTCTCTCTCTGCTCCATGAGCATTATCATACCTCTTCTTAAAACTATGTAGGGATCCTGCCTCCACTACATCACTCTCCAAATTGTTCCACTTCCTGACAACTCTATGACTGAAGAAATACTTCCTAACATCCCTGTGACTCGTCTGAATATGTGTCTGCCTGCTTTTACTCACATAATTGTGGTTGCAGGAGTCGAGTCATAGCTCCTGGCCCCTCCTCTGACATGACAATAGCAAGCATCATTAGAAAACTTTTCAGATCCTCCTGGAACTATATATATATATCACTCTTAATCTTCAACATAAACTTGAGATATAAGAATGTTGACATGAGACGTCAGATTACAGCATACAGCATCAGTGTTATTACAGCATACAGCATCAGTGTTATTACAGCATACAGCATCAGTGTTATTACAGCATCAGTGTTATTACAGCATCAGTGTTATTACAGCATACAGCATCAGTGTTATTACAGCATACAGCATCAGTGTTATTACAGCATACAGCATCAGTGTTATTACAGCATACAGCATCAGTGTTATTACAGCATACATCGTCAGTGTTATTACAGCATACAGCATCAGTGTTATTACAGCATACAGCATCAGTGTTATTACAGCATACAGCATCAGTGTTATTACAGCATACAGCATCAGTGTTATTACAGCATCAGTGTTATTACAGCATCAGTGTTATTACAGCATACAGCATCAGTGTTATTACAGCATACAGCATCAGTGTTATTACAGCATACAGCATCAGTGTTATTACAGCATACAGCATCAGTGTTATTACAGCATACATCGTCAGTGTTATTACAGCATACAGCATCAGTGTTATTACAGCATACAGCATCAGTGTTATTACAGCATACAGCATCAGTGTTATTACAGCATACAGCATCAGTGTTATTACAGCATACAGCATCAGTGTTATTACAGCATACAGCATCAGTGTTATTACAGCATACAGCATCAGTGTTATTACAGCATCAGTGTTATTACAGCATACAGCATCAGTGTTATTACAGCATACAGCATCAGTGTTATTACAGCATACAGCATCAGTGTTATTACAGCATACAGCATCAGTGTTATTACAGCATACATCGTCAGTGTTATTACAGCATACAGCATCAGTGTTATTACAGCATACAGCATCAGTGTTATTACAGCATACAGCAACAGTGTTATTACAGCATACAGCACCAGTGTTATTACAGCATTAGTGTTATTACAGCATACAGCATCAGTGTTATTACAGCATACTGCATCAGTGTTATTACAGCATCAGTGTTATTACAGCATACTGCATCAGTGTTATTACAGCATACAGCATCAGTGTTATTACAGCATACAGCACCAGTGTTATTACAGCATCAGTGTTATTACAGCATACAGCATCAGTGTTATTACAGCATACAGCATCAGTGTTATTACAGCATACAGCATCAGTGTTATTACAGCATACAGCGCCAGTGTTATTACAGCATTAGTGTTATTACAGCATACAGCATCAGTGTTTTTACAGCATACAGCACCAGTGTTATTACAGCATTAGTGTTATTACAGCATACAGCATCAGCGTTATTACAGCATACAGCATCAATGTTATTACAGCATAAAGCATCAGTGTTATTACAGCATACAGCATCAGTGATATTACAGCATCAGTGTTATTACAGCATACATCATCAGTGTTATTACAGCATACAGCATCAGTGTTATTACAGCATCAGTGTTATTACAACATACAGTATCAGTGTTATTACAGCATCAGTGTTATTACAGCATACAGCATCAGTGTTATTACAGCATCAGTGTTATTACAGCATACAGCATCAGTGTTATTACAGCATACAGCATCAGTGTTATTACACCATACAGCATCAGTGTTATTACATCATCAGTGTTATTACAGCATACAGCATCAGTGTTATTACTGCATACAGCATCAGCGTTATTACAGCATAAAGTCAGTGTTATTACAGCATACAGCATCAGTGTTATTACAGCATACAGCATCAGTGTTATTACAGCATACAGCATCAGTGTTATTACAGCATACAGCAACAGTGTTATTACAGCATACAGCACCAGTGTTATTACAGCATCAGTGTTATTACAGCATACAGCATCAGTGTTATTACAGCATACAGCATCAGTGTTATTACAGCATACAGCATCAGTGTTATTACAGCATACAGCATCAGTGTTATTACAGCATCAGTGTTATTACAGCATACAGCGCCAGTGTTATTACAGCATTAGTGTTATTACAGCATACAGCATCAGTGTTTTTACAGCATGCAGCAACAGTGTTATTACAGCATACACCATCAGTGTTATTACAGCATACAGCATCAGTGTTATTACAGCATACAGCATCAGTGTTATTACAGCATACAGCATCAGTGTTATTACAGCATACATCTTCAGTGTTATTACAGCATACAGCATCAGTGTTATTACAGCATACAGCATCAGTGTTATTACAGCATACAGCATCAGTGTTATTACAGCATACAGCATCAGTGTTATTACAGCATACAGCATCAGTGTTATTACAGCATACAGCATCAGTGTTATTACAGCATACAGCATCAGTGTTATTACAGCATCAGTGTTATTACAGCATACAGCATCAGTGTTATTACAGCATACAGCATCAGTGTTATTACAGCATACAGCATCAGTGTTATTACAGCATACAGCATCAGTGTTATTACAGCATACATCGTCAGTGTTATTACAGCATACAGCATCAGTGTTATTACAGCATACAGCATCAGTGTTATTACAGCATACAGCATCAGTGTTATTACAGTATACAGCATCAGTGTTATTACAGCATCAGTGTTATTACAGCATACAGCATCAGTGTTATTACAGCATCAGTGTTATTACAGTATACAGCATCAGTGTTATTACAGCATCAGTGTTATTACAGCATACATCATCAGTGTTATTACAGCATCAGTGTTATTACAGCATACACCATCAGTGTTATTACAGCATCAGTATTATTACAGCATACAGCATCAGTGTTATTACAGCATACAGCATCAGTGTTATTACAGCATACAGCATCAGTGTTATTACAGCATACATCAGCGTCAGTGTTATTACAGCATACAGCATCAGTGTTATTACAGCATAGTGTTATTACAGCATACAGCATCAGTGTTATTACAGCATACAGCATCAGTGTTACTACAGTATCAGTGTTACTACAGCATCAGTGTTATTACAGCATACAGCATCAGCGTTATTACAACATAAGCATAAGTTATTACAGCATACAGCATCAGTGTTATTACAGCATACAGCATCAGCGTCATTACAGCATACAGCATCAGTGTTATTACAGCATCAGTGTTATTACAGCATGCATCATCAGCGTCATTACAGCATACAGCATCAGTGTTATTACAGCATGCAGCATCAGCGTTATTACAGCATACAGCATCAGTGTTATTACAGCATACAGCATCAGTGTTATTACAGCATACATCATCAGTGTTATTACAGCATACAGCATCAGTGTTATTACAGCATACATCATCAGTGTTATTACAGCATACAGCATCAGTGTTATTACAGCATACAGCATCAGTGTTATTACAGCATCAGTGTTATTACAGCATACAGCATCAGTGTTATTACAGCATCAGTGTTATTACAGCATACAGCATCAGTGTTATTACAGCATACAGCATCAGTGTTATTACAGCATCAGTGTTATTACAGCATACAGCATCAGTGTTATTACAGCATACAGCATCAGCGTTATAACAGCATACAGCATCAGTGTTATTACAGCATCAGTGTTATTACAGCATACAACATCAGTGTTATTACAGCATACATCATCAGTGTTATTACAGCATACAGCATCAGTGTTATTACAGCATCAGTGTTATTACAGTATACAGCATCAGCGTTATTACAGCATACAGCATCAGTGTTATTACAGCATCAGTGTTATTACAGCATACATCATCAGTGTTATTACAGCATCAATGTTATTACAGCATACACCATCAGTGTTATTACAGCATACAGCATCAGTGTTATTACAGCATACAGCATCAGTGTTATTACAGCATACAGCATCAGTGTTATTACAGCATACAGCATCAGTGTTAATACAGCATACATCATCAGTGTTATTACAGCATCAGTGTTATTACAGCATACAGCATCAGTGTTATTACAGCATACAGCATCAGTGTTATTACAGCATCAGTGTTATTACAGCATACATCATCAGTGTTATTACAGCATACAGCATCAGTGTTATTACAGCATCAGTGTTATTACAGCATACAGCATCAGTGTTATTACAGCATACAGTATCAGTGTTATTACAGCATCAGTGTTATTACAGCATACATCATCAGTGTTATTACAGCATCAGTGTTATTATAGCATACAGCATCAGTGTTATTACAGCATACAGCATCAGTGTTATTACAGCATCAGTGTTATTACAGCATACATCATCAGTGTTATTACAGCATACATCATCAGTGTTATTACAGCATCAGTGTTATTACAGCATACAGCATCAGTGTTATTACAGCATCAGTGTTATTACAGCATACAGCATCAGTGTTATTACAGCATACAGCATCAGTGTTATTACAGCACATATCATCAGTGTTATTACAGCATATATCATCAGTGTTATTACAGCATACAGCATCAGTGTTATTACAGCATACAGCATCAGTGTTATTACAGCATACAGCATCAGTGTTATTACAGCATACAGCATCAAGGTTATTACAGCATCAGTGTTATTACAGCATCAGTGTTATTACAGCATACAGTGTTATTACAGCATACATCTGTGTTATTACATCAGTCAGTGTTATTACAGCATCAGTGTTATTACAGCATACAGCATCAGTGTTATTACAGCATCAGTGTTATTACAGTATACAGCATCAGTGTTATTACAGCATCAGTGTTATTACAGCATACATCATCAGTGTTATTACAGCATCAGTGTTATTACAGCATACAGCATCAGTGTTATTACAGCATCAGTGTTATTACAGCATCAGTGTTATTACAGCATACAGCATCAGTGTTATTACAGCATCAGTGTTATTACAGCATACAGCATCAGTGTTATTACAGCATACAGCATCAGTGTTATTACAGCATACAGCATCAGTGTTATTACAGCATCAGTGTTATTACAGCATACAGCATCAGTGTTATTACAGCATACAGCATCAGTGTTATTACAGCATATATCATCAGTGTTATTACAGCATACAGCATCAGTGTTATTACAGCATGCATCATCAGTGTTATTACAGCATACAGCATCAGTGTTATTACAGCATACAGCATCTGTGTTATTACAGCATACAGCATCAGTGTTATTACAGCATCAGTGTTATTACAGCATACAGCATCAGTGTTATTACAGCATATATCATCAGTGTTATTACAGCATACAGCATCAGTGTTATTACAGCATGCAGCATCAGTGTTATTACAGCATACAGCCTCAGTGTTATTACAGCATCAGTGTTATTACAGCATACATCATCAGTGTTATTACAGCATACATCATCAGTGTTATTACAGCATCAGTGTTATTACAGCATACAGCATCAGTGTTATTACAGCATCAGTGTTATTACAGCATACAGCATCAGTGTTAATACAGCATACAGCATCAGTGTTATTACAGCATACAGCATCAGTGTTATTACAGCATCAGTGTTATTACAGCATACAGCATCAGTGTTATTACAGCATACAGCATCAGTGTTATTACAGCATATATCATCAGTGTTATTACAGCATACAGCATCAGTGTTATTACAGCATGCATCATCAGTGTTATTACAGCATACAGCATCAGTGTTATTACAGCATACAGCATCAGTGTTATTACAGCATACATCATCAGTGTTATTACAGCATCAGTGTTATTACAGCATCAGTGTTATTACAGCATACAGCATCAGTGTTATTACAGCAATCAGTGTTATTACAGCATACAGCATCAGTGTTATTACAGCATACAGCATCAGTGTTATTACATCATCAGTGTTATTACAGCATACAGCATCAGTGTTATTACTGCATACAGCATCAGCGTTATTACAGCATACAGCATCAGTGTCATTACAGCATACTGCATCAGTGTTATTACAGCATACAGCATCAGTGTTATTACAGCATCAGTGTTATTACAACATCAGTGTTATTACAGCATCAGTGTTATTACAGCATACAGCATCAGTGTTATTGCAGCATGCAGCATCAGTGTTATTACAGCATCAGTGTTATTACAGCATCATTGTTATTACAGCATACAGCATCAGTGTTATTACAGCATACATCATCAGTGTTATTACAGCATCAGTGTTATTACAGCATCAGTGTTATTACAGCATACAGCATCAGTGTTATTACAGCATCAGTGTTATTACAGCATACAGCATCAGTGTTATTACAGCATCAGTGTTATTACAGCATACAGCATCAGTGTTATTACAGCATCAGTGTTATTACAGCATACAGCATCAGTGTTATTACAGCATCAGTGTTATTACAGCATACAGCATCAGCGTTATTACAACATAAGCATCAGTGTTACTACAGCATACAGCATCAGTGTTATTACAGCATACAGCATCAGTGTTATTACAGCATATATCATCAGCGTCATTACAGCATACAGCATCAGTGTTATTACAGCATACAGCATCAGTGTTATTACAACATAAGCATCAGTGTTATTACAGCATACAGCATCAGTGTTATTACAGCATACAGCATCAGCGTTATTACAACATAAGCATCAGTGTTACTACAGCATACAGCATCAGTGTTATTACAGCATACAGCATCAGCGTTATTACAACATAAGCATCAGTGTTACTACAGCATACAGCATCAGTGTTATTACAGCATACAGCATCAGCGTCATTACAGCATACAGCATCAGTGTTATTACAGCATACAGCATCAGTGTTATTACAGCATGCATCATCAGCGTCATTACAGCATACAGCATCAGTGTTATTACAGCATGCAGCATCAGCGTTATTACAGCATACAGCATCTGTGTTATTACAGCATACAGCATCAGTGTTATTACAGCATACATCATCAGTGTTATTACAGCATACAGCATCAGTGTTATTACAGCATACATCATCAGTGTTATTACAGCATACAGCATCAGTGTTATTACAGCATACAGCATCAGTGTTATTACAGCATCAGTGTTATTACAGCATACAGCATCAGTGTTATTACAGCATACAGCATCAGCGTTATAACAGCATACAGCATCAGTGTTATTACAGCATACAGCATCAGTGTTTTACAGCAGCAGGAAATATGGTATAGATAAGACATGTGAAGGAGAGTGGGAGAGCACAGAATGGAACCCAGTAATGAGAAATGTAAGTTAGAAAGATGGGAAAAAACTGAAATATCCTGGAGCACTGAGAGAGTGTCATCATGGGCCTGGCCTCCCTAGTTTTGAAAGTTCTCATTACCCATCCTGTCATTTTTCTAGCAGATGCGATTGATACAATGTTATTGTCCATGAAGGTGAGATCCTCCGACATGATCACTCCCAGGTCTTTTACATTAGTTTTTCGCTCTATTGTGTGGCTGGAATTTGTTTTATAATCCGATGTAGTTTTAATTTCCTCACGTTTTTCATATCGGAGTAATTGAAATTTCTCATCATTGAACTTCATATTGTTTTCTGCGGCCCATTTAAATATTTAGTTGATGTCCGCCTGGAGTCTTGCAGTGTCTGCAATGGAAGACACTGTCATGCAGATTCTGGTGTCATCTACAAAGGAAGACACGGTGCTGTGGCTGACATCCTTGTCTATGTCAGATATGTGGGTGAGGAACAAGATGGTGGAGAGTACTGTGTCTTGTGGAACAGAGCTTTTCACCGTAGCTGCCTCAGACTTTACTCTGTTTACGTGACTCACGAAATCGTAATGACACGATTGCAAACAAACCATACCACGGGTGGGGTTTGAACCCGTAGTCAGTCTCAAAACTCCAGACCGTCGCGTTTGCCACTGGACAAGCTAGCTTCAATAAGATTCATCTAATTAGGTATATTTCTACACCATAGGAAGGCTAGCATAGGCACCACTGTGACCACAAATGCAAGTTTTTACAGAGGAATCTCCCGCTAGCATGGCAGTGACGAACTCTAGGTTAACATAGGCACAGTGGTGCCTATGTTAACCTTCCTATGGTGTAGAAATATACCTAGTTAGATGAATCTTATTGAAGCTAGCGATGTAGTGGAGGCAGGATCCATACATAGCTTTAAGCAGAGGTACGATAAAGCTCATGGTTCAGGGAGAGTGACCTAGTAGCGACCAGTGAAGAGGCGGGGCCAGGAGCTTGGACTCGACCCTTGCAACCTCAACTAGGTGAGTACAACTAGGTGAGTACACACATCGTAAAGTTATCGAGACAAACTAAGAGACAATACCATTAGTCTTATTAAGCACGAAGACGTAATAAAGTGGAGACAACATCTGAGGTGGATGCTGGACATTTAAGATCTTCCCTCCTGTGTCATCTCCCAGCACTCTGTCTATCACCGTGCTAACTCTGGCATATTAATAGAACTAATGGTGTCTTGTTTATGGAATTAATGGTGGAATATTAATGGAATTAATGGTGGCATATTTATCAGGGACTCTGGTGGCCTGGTGGTTAAAGCTCTCGCTTCACACGGCGAGTATTTGGGTTCGATTCCCAGCGAGGGTAGAAACATTGGGCGTGATTCTTTACACCGGTTATCTATTTTCACCCATCAGTAAAATGGGTACCTGGGTGTTAGTGAAGTGGTGTGGGTCGCATCCTGGGACAAAACTGACCTAATTTCCCCGATATGCTCAGCATAACAAGGGACTTTCTATACAGTAGTATGTCAGTGATGTCAGCTATGGTCTGTATACCTTGTACATGTACTGGTAGTAAATAAAGATTACTTCCGTTGTGGCTGATGAGGTCAATTAATGACTGCACTCATGAACCACCAGTCCAGCCATACAGGCAACCCATTAACAACACGAGACAGTGAAAGAGGTGACGTGTGCCCTAACCCAGGCACTGAGTGCTACATGTGATGGCACTGCCATTCCTGGCATCATTTATATAACTGTGAAAAGCATTTATCATTATACGAGGAGTGACCAGGAGCGAGGCTGCCTTTCTCTCTCTCTCTCTCTCTCTCTCTCTCTCTCTCTCTCTCTCTCTTTCTACACACACACAAGACCTACCTGCTCACAACAGCGAAGATGCAGGGAACAGGAGCTGTGACTCGACCCCTGCAAGCACAGATAGGTGAGTAAAGCCAGCAACCTATCTCTCAGAAAAAGGCCAGAAACTCATCCCATAACCTCTATACAGACTCTCCATCAAGAGAGACAAGAGCTATCGCGCAACCAACATCTCTCTCTCTCTCTCTACCAGTACATGATACAACTTATACAGACCATAGCTGACATCAATGACATACTATATAGAAAGTCCCTGGTTATGTAGAGCATTTCCCACAACTTAGGTTAATTTTGTCCCCAGGATGCCACCCACACCAGTCACCTAACTCCCAAGTACCTACTTACTGCTAGGTGAACAGGGACAGCAGGTGTAAGGTGACTAACACCCAGGTACCTACTTACTGCCGATTGAAGAGTGACAGCAGGTGTCTTAAGGAAACACGTCTTAATGTTTCCACCCGTACCGGGGATCGAACCATGAACCTCAGTGTGTGAGCTTAGTGCGCTACCAACCGTGCTAAGGGACATCTGTAGCAGCAGCAGCAGCAGCAGCAGCAGCAGCAGCAGCAGCAGCAGCAGCACCAGTGCCAGAATATGCAGCAGAAAGCTTTAAGAGGAGCAAGACATAGTGCCACCTAAACTAGTACTCACCTATTTGTACTCACCTATTTGTGGTTGCAGGGGTCGAGTCTTAGCTCCTGGCCCCGTCTCTTCACCGGTTGCTACTAGGTCCTCTCTCTCCCTTCTGCACGAGATTTATCATACCTCGCCTTAAAACTATGTATGGTTCCTGCCTCCACTACGTCACTTTCTAGGCTATTCCACTGCCTGACAACTCTATGACTGAAGAAATACTTCCTAACATCCCTTTGATTCATCTGAGTCTTCAACTTCCAACTGTGTCCCCTTGTTTCTGTGTCCCATCTCTGGAACATCCTGTCTTTGTCCACCTTGTCTATTCCGCGCAGTATTTTATATGTCGTTATCATGTCTCCCCTGACCCTCCTGTCCTCCAGTGTCGTCAGGCCGATTTCCCTTAACCTTTCTTCATAGGACATTCCCCTTAGCTCTGGGACTAACCTTGTCGCAAACCTTTGCACTTTCTCTAATTTCTTGGCGTGCTTGATTAAGTGCGGGTTCCAAACAGGTGCTGCATACTCCAGTATGGGCCTGACGTACGCAGCACCTGTGTGTGTGTGTCTGTGTGTGTACTCACCTAATTGTGGTTGCATGGGTCAATTTATAGCTCCTGGCCCCGTCTCTTCACTGGTGTGTGTGTGTGTGTGACCTATGACCTACTTTCATGCGTGTGTGTCATCAGTGACCCACAACAATCTGGGTTAATGTTGTTATAAGTAGGTGGCTGGTAGGTCTTGTGTGATCCCCCTCTCTTGGGCTCCACCTGCCTCTCCTGGGCTCCACCTACCTCTCCTGGGCTCCACCTACCTCTCCTGGACTCCACCTACCTCTCCTGGGCTCCACCTACCTCTCCTGGGCTCCACCTACCTCTCCTGGGCTCCACCTACCTCTCCTGGGCTCCACCTGCCTCTCCTGGGCTCCACCTATCTCTCCTGGGCTCCACCTGCCTCCTAGGACTCCACCTACCTCTCCTGGGCTCCACCTACCTCTCCTGGGCTCCACCTACCTCTCCTGGACTCCACCTACCTCTCCTGGGCTCCACCTACCTCTCCTGGGCTCCACCTACCTCTCCAGGACTCCACCTACCTCTCCTGGGCTCCACCTACCTCTCCTGGGCTCCACCTACCTCTCCAGGACTCCACCTACCTCTCCTGGGCTCCACCTACCTCTCCTGGGTTCCACCTCCACCTCCAGGACTCCACCCTACCTCCTCCTCCGGGCTCCACCTACCTCTCCTGGGCTCCACCTACCTCTCCTGGACTCCACCTACCTCTCCTGGACTCCACCTACCTCTCCTGGGCTCCACCTACCTCTCCTGGGCTCCACCTACCTCTCCTGGGCTCCACCTACCTCTCCTGGGCTCCACCTACCTCTCCTGGGCTCCACCTACCTCTCCTGGGCTCCACCTACCTCTCATTAACTACACATATTTCTCTACACCAGCAGCAGTTGTCTCTGAAGTGTGTTTATATGCAAGAACATAGAAATGAGAAGAACATTTGCCTGTGAACGTCAATTGTTCATTCAGACAAGAACAGTGATGAAGCAAGAACTCTGCCTGGAAGAAGGAGGGAGGGTAGGAAGAGAGAGAGAGAGCAAGAAAGGGAGATAAGAAGGGAGGGAGATTCGATAAAAGATGACAAATAATAAGAGAGGGAAGGGACCTACACTCAAGACTGATCTGCTGAAGAGGACCCCAGGTATTCGCATATTTCTTATATCACTGTCTACATATTATTTTTTTCAATGATTTCTCTTGAAAATATGTAATTAAATTTACACACTTATTAAAATAAATACTAATCAATCAGCTGGTATATATACTATATATATGTATGTGAGTTTGAGTGTGTGTGTGTGTGTGTGTGTGTGTGTGTGTGTGTGTGTGTGTGTGTGTGTGTGTGTGTGTACTCACCTAGTTGTACTCACCTAGTTGAGGTTGTGGGGGTCGAGTCCGAGCTCCTGGCCCCGCCTCTTCACTGATTGCTACTAGGTCACTCCCTCCTGAGCCGTGAGCTTTATCATACCTCTGCTTAAAGCTATGTATGGATCCTGCCTCCACTACAGCTTCCCAAACTATTCCACTTACTGACTACTCTGTGGCTGAAGAAATACTTCCTAACATCCCTGTGATTCATCTGTGTCTTCAGCTTCCAACTGTGTCCCCTTCTTACTGTGCCCAATCTCTGGAACATCCTGTCTTTGTCCACCTTGTCAATTCCTCTCAGTATTTTGTATGTCGTTATCATGTCCCCCTATCTCTCCTGTCCTCCAGTGTCGTCAGGTTGATTTCCCTTAACCTCTCCTCGCAGGACATACCTCTTAGCTCTGGGACTAGTCTTGCTGCAAACCTCTGCACTTTCTCTAGTTTCTTCACGTGCTTGGCTAGGTGTGGGTTCCAAACTGGTGCCGCATACTCCAATATGGGCCTAACGTACACGGTGTACAGGGTCCTGAACGATTCCTTATTAAGATGTCGGAATGCTGTTCTGAGGTTTGCTAGGCGCCCATATGCTGCAGCAGTTATTTGGTTGATGTGCGCTTCAGGAGATGTGCCTGGTGTTATACTCACCCCAAGATCTTTTTCCTTGAGTGAGGTTTGTAGTCTCTGACCCCCTAGACTGTACTCCGTCTGCGGCCTTCTTTGCCCTTCCCCAATCTTCATGACTTTGCACTTAGTGGGATTGAACTCCAGGAGCCAATTGCTGGACCAGGTCTGCAGCCTGTCCAGATCCCTTTGTAGTTCTGCCTGGTCTTCGATCGAGTGAATTCTTCTCATCAACTTCACGTCATCTGCAAACAGGGACACCTCAGAGTCTATTCCTTCCGTCATGTCGTTCTCAAATACCAGAAACAGCACTGGTCCTAGGGACTGACTTCCCCTCTGGACCCCCGCTGGTCACAGGTGCACTCTGACACCTCGCCACGTACCATGACTCGCTGCTGTCTTCCTGACAAGTATTCCCTGATCCATTGTAGTGCCTTCCCTGTTATCCCTGCTTGGTCCTCCAGTTTTTGCACCAATCTCTTGTGTGGAACTGTGTCAAACGCCTTCTTGCAGTCCAAGAAAATGCAATCCACCCACCCCTCTCTCTCTTGTCTTACTGCTGTCACCATGTCATAGAACTCCAGTAGGTTTGTGTGTGTGTGTGTGTGTGTGTGTGTGTGTGTGTGTGTGTGTGTGTGTGTGTTTCTCTCTTCCACTTTTCTGTGTCCCTCTACGCTAATCTCTATACTATTTATTCCTTTCTTTGGTACTCCTCTTACGGGGCTTTCTTGACCTCCTTCCTGTCTTAAGACGAAAATCCTGGTGACCTCGTTTACCCCACGTTACCTCTCATATATGTCACCACCTGTACCTTCCTTTATTTTTCCTCTCTCTCTCTCTCTCTCTCTCTCTCTCTCTCTCTCTCTCTCTCTCTCTCTCTCTCTCTCTCTCTCTCTCTCTCTCTCTCTCTCTCTCTCTCTCTCTCTCTCTCTCTCTCTCTCTCTCTCCTATTCTATCTTTATTGGTTGTGTTTCCCTCTCCAATCTTCATTCCACATGCCCTTATCACCCTATTCTGTGTGATGGAATAGCCAGGGTAACAAAGCTAGCTTTTGTTCCCACATTGCAACTATCACATAGAATAGTGTAGCAACGCTGCTGGTGTTCCCACATTGCAACTATCACATAGAATAGTGTAGCAACACTGCTGGTGTTCCCACATTGCAACTATCACATAGAATAGTGTAGCAACACTGCTGGTGTTCCCACATTGCAACTATCACATAGAATAGTGTAGCAACACTGCTGGTGTTCCCACATTGCAACTATCACATAGAATAGTGTAGCAACACACTCCTGGTGTGTTGCTACACTATCATTGCTTATAACCAATGCTTATGATCATTATATGTTAACACAGGTGTTCCACTGGAGCTGAGAGGCAACACTTATTACGAAACACTGAATAAGCTTAATTACTTTGGATCATAAATCAAGAGGAGACATATTCATGACATACAAAATCTAGGAATATAGTGTGGTGGAAGGAACTGAGTGAAATTAGTAGTAACAATAGCAATAATAGTAGCAGTAGTAGTAGTAGTAGTAGTAGTAGTAACAGAGTACCTTAGATCTGGGAAGGGTATGCAATAAGTTGAGATAGAATAATAACTCATGTCTTGTACACTTAACTCACTACACTCAACTCACTACACTCAACTCACTGCACTTAACTCACTACACTCAACTCACTACACTCAACTCACTGCACTTAACTCACTACACTCAACTCACTACACTTAACTCACTACACTCAACTCACTACACTCAACTCACTACACTTAACTCACTACACTCAACTCACTACACTCAACTCACTACACTCAACTCACTACACTCAACTCACTACACTCAACTCAGAGCAGCATGGGAAGGCTCCTGAAGTGATATGGTCCAGATCATCTTGCAGATTCTTGCAACTTGGCCACCATGTTGCAAGTGAAAATCATTCAGCAGATTGCAGTAAGAGGAACTTGCTCAAGTACCATTGACTGGGGTTAATGGTGCCATTGATGATGTCAACATGTTGATGTCTCGTTGATGATGAGAGGTGAAGTGTATGTGTACTTACCTAGTTGTGGTTGCAGGGATCTAGTCATAGCTCCTGGCCCCGCCTCTTCACTGGTCGCTACTGGGTCACTCTCCCTGAACCATGAGCTTTATCATACCTCTGCTTAAAGCTTTGTATGGATCCTGCCTCTACTGTATCGCTTCCCAAACTATTCCACTTCCTAACAACTCTGTGGCTGAAGAAATACTTCCTAACATCCCTGTGATTCATCTGTGTCTTCGGCTTCCAACTACATCCCCAGGCGCCAATATGCTGCAGCAGTTATTTGGTTGATGTACGCCTCAGATGTGCCTGATGTTATGCTCACCCCAAAATCTTTATCCCTGTGTGAGGTTTGTAGTCTCTGACCCCCTAGACTGTATCCGTCTGCGGTCTTCTTTGCCCTTACCCAGTCTTCATGACTTTGCACTTGGTGAAGTTGAATTCCAGGAGCCAGTTTCTGGACCAGGCCTGCAGCCTGTCCAGATCCCTTTGTAGTTCTTCCTGGTCCTCGTCCGAATGAATTCTTCTCATCAACTTCACATCATCTGCAAACAGGGACACTTCGGAGCCTACTTCTTCCGTCATGTCGTTCACAAATACCAGAAACAGCGCCGGTCCTAGGACTGACCCCTATGGAACCCCGCTCGTCACTGGCGCCCACTCTGACACCTCGCCACGTACCATGACTCGCTGCTGTATTCGCTAATCCATTGTAGTGCCTTCCCTGTTATCTCTGTCTGGTCCTCCAGTTTTTGCACTAATATGTTGTGTGGAACTGTGTCAAACGATTTCTTACAGTCCAAGAAAATGCAATCTATCCACCCCTCTCTCTCTCTTGTCTTACTGCTGTCACCCTGTCATAGTGTGTGAGTGAGTGTGTGTGTGTGTGTGTGTGTGTGTGTGTGTGTGTGTGTGTGTGTGTGTGTGTGTGTGTGTGTGTGTGTGTGTGTGTGTGTGTGTCTGTCTGTCTGTCTGTCCTTCAAACAGTCACTTCCTGGGCTGTCAGTCTACCTGCTTCCACTCCTCAATTATCATGTAAATCATGTAAGTCACGGGGATGTTAGGAAGTACTTCTTCAGTCAAGGAGTTGTCAGAAAGTGGAACAGTCGGGAGAGTGATGTAGTGGAGGCATGATCCATACATAGCTTTAGGAAGAGGTATTATAAAGCTCATGGAGCAGGAAGAGAGTTGACCTAGTAGCAACCAGCGAAGAGGCGGGACCAGGAGCTGTGAATCGACCCCTGCAACCACAAATAAGTAAATACAAATAAGTGCACACGTAACGGTTTTCCTGGCATATTTCACCACACACTTACAATCAGTATTGTTCATTGCTCTCTGATACACAGTTGTCTTAGTGATGGAATCTCTTACTGAATTGGTAGTGTATATTCCTGTCATCTTACGCGAGTTCTTGCCGTCAGTGTAATTACATGATCACCTGTTAAGGCTTCCCCGTGTGGTTGTGTAAGTTTGGCTTGAACTCTAGATGTAATAATGGCTTTGTTATTTTCGTTGTTTTGTGCTCCTAACTATTATCGCAGAGAGGTAGACTTCTACAGATACTGAATCTTAAAAACGGGTCATCTACATGATGAAGATTCATTTCGGGAGACACTTCTGATTAGTATCTACCTGGAGTTTACCTGGAGATCGTTCCTGGAGTCAACGCCCCCGCTGCCCAGCCTTTGACAAGGCCTCCCGGTGGATCAGGAACTGATCAACCAGACTACTACTACAGGCCGTGCGTAAACCAAAGTAGGAAACACAGCCCGGCTGATCAGGTGTCGTCCAGTTCCCTCTTGAAGACAGCCAGAGGTCTTGAAGACAGCCAAGGGTTTTGAAGACAGCCAAGGGTTTTGAAGACAGCCAGGGGTCTTGAAGACAGCCAGGGGTCTTGAAGACAGCCAGGGGTCTTGAAGACAACCAGGGGTATTGAAGGCAGCCAAGGATCTTGAAGACAGCAAAGGGTCTTGAAGACAACCAGGGGTCTTGAAAACAGCAAAGGGTCTTGAAGACAGCCAGGGGTCTTGAAGACAGCCAGGGGTCTTGAAGACAGCAAAGGGTCTTGAAGACAACCAGGGGTCTTGAAAACAGCAAAGGGTCTTGAAGACAGCCAGGGGTCTTGAAGACAGCAAAGGGTCTTGAAGACAACCAGGGGTATTGAAGGCAGCCAAGGATCTTGAAGACAGCCAAGGGTCTTGAAGACAGCCAGGGGTCTTGAAGACAGCCAGGGGTCTTGAAGGCAGCCAGGGGTATTGAAGGCAGCCAAGGATCTTGAAGACAGCCAAGGGTCTTGAAGACAGCCAGGGGTATTGAATGCAGCCAAGGAACTTGAAGACAGCCAAGGGTCTTGAAGACAGCCAGGGGTCTTGAAGACAGTCAGGGGTATTGAAGGCAGCCAAGGATCTTGAAGACAGCCAAGGATCTTGAAGACAGCCAAGGGTCTCGAAGACAGCCAGGGGTATTGAAGGCAGCCAGGGGTCTACAGGTAATCCAGCTTATGTATGCTGGGAGGCAGTTGGACTTGTCCTACAAACAGTGTACATTAGTTACACCCGGGTACACTGTGCCCGCTGAGTACGCATTAAAACAGTATCGCTCTAATCAGAAGTGATTGCTGAAATCCAGCAACATACAAAGCAACAATCACTGAAGTGAATGTAAAGATTATCATAACTATATTTCGGCAGCGATTCACTAGTATTAAGTACTTCCTCTGTGGGCACTACCTACAGCTCCCTCTTTCTCTCTCTCTCTCTCTCTCTCTCTCTCTCTCTCTCTCTCTCTCTCTCTCTCTCTCTCTCTTCCACTCATCTTCTATATTTTCCATAATATCTCATCTCTTATTGCTTTTATTGTATTGTTTATTGAGTGGTGGATTGTGTGTGTGCTTCGTCTTTCCTCTCTTCTTGTATTATAGTGAATCTTTTGGTGATTTCTCTGTATTTGTGGCAGTTCCTATCGTCTTCATGGTCAGACTTTAAACCAATAAATAACGCAGTGTCTGGGAATCAGAGGGAATGGAAGGGAATAGAATGGAATGGGGGGATTATGTGTCATCTGAGAAAGGGAAGGGGTTATGTGTCATCTGAGGAAGGGAAGATATGTCATCTAAGAGAGGGGAAGGGGCTATGTGTCATCTGAGAAAGGGAAGTTATGTGTCATCTGAGAAAGGGAAGTTATGTGTCATCTGAGAAAGGGAAGTTATGTGTCATCTGAGAAAGGGAAGAGCAAACACCAGTACCTGGACAGGGACCAACACTGAGGTGACCCTCACAAACAGTACCTGGACAGGGACCAACACTGAGGTGACCCTCACAAACAGTACCTGGACAGGGACCAACACTGAGGTGACCCTCACAAACAGTACCTGGACAGGGACCAACACTGAGGTGACCCTCACAAACAGTACCTGGACAGGGACCAACACTGAGGTGACCCTCACAAACAGTACCTGGACAGGGACCAACACTGAGGTGACCCTCACAAACAGTACCTGGACAGGGACCAACACTGAGGTGACCCTCACAAACAGTACCTGGACAGGGACCAACACTGAGGTGTCCCTCACAAACAGTACCTGGACAGGGACCAACACTGAGGTGTCCCTCACAAACAGTACCTGGACAGGGACCAACACTGAGGTGACCCTCACAAACAGTACCTGGACAGGGACCAACACTGAGGTGACCCTCACAAACAGTACCTGGACAGGGACCAACACTGAGGTGTCCCTCACAAACAGTACCTGGACAGGGACCAACACTGAGGTGACCCTCACAAACAGTACCTGGACAGGGACCAACACTGAGGTGACCCTCAAAAACAGTACCTGGACAGGGACCAACACTGAGGTGACCCTCACAAACAGTACCTGGACAGGGACCAACACTGAGGTGACCCTCACAAACAGTACCTGGACAGGGACCAACACGGAGATGACCCTCACAAACAGTACCTGGACAGATACCAACACTGAGGTGACCCTCACAAACAGTACCTGGACAGGGACCAACACTGAGGTGACCCTCACAAACAGTACCTGGACAGGGACCAACACTGAGGTGACCCTCACAAACAGTACCTGGACAGGGACCAACACTGAGGTGACCCTCACAAACAGTACCTGGACAGGGACCAACACGGAGATGACCCTCACAAACAGTACCTGGACAGATACCAACACTGAGGTGACCCTCACAAACAGTACCTGGACAGGGACCAACACTGAGGTGACCCTCACAAACAGTACCTGGACAGGGACCAACACTGAGGTGACCCTCACAAACAGTACCTGGACAGGGACCAACACTGAGGTGACCCTCACAAACAGTACCTGGACAGGGACCAACACTGAGGTGACCCTCACAAACAGTACCTGGACAGGGACCAACACTGAGGTGACCCTCACAAACAGTACCTGGACAGGGACCAACACTGAGGTGACCCTCACAAACAGTACCTGGACAGGGACCAACACTGAGGTGACCCTCACAAACAGTACCTGGACAGGGACCAACACTGAGGTGACCCTCACAAACAGTACCTGGACAGGGACCAACACTGAGGTGACCCTCACAAACAGTACCTGGACAGGGACCAACACTGAGGTGACCCTCACAAACAGTACCTGGACAGGGACCAACACTGAGGTGACCCTCACAAACAGTACCTGGACAGGGACCAACACTGAGGTGACCCTCACAAACAGTACCTGGACAGGGACCAACACTGAGGTGACCCTCACAAACAGTACCTGGACAGGGACCAACACTGAAGTGACCCCCACAAACAGTACCTGGACAGGGACCAACACTGAGATGACCCTCACAAACAGTACCTGGACAGGGACCAACACTGAGGTGACCCTCATAAACAGTACCTGGACAGGGACCAACACTGAGGTGACCCTCACAAACAGTACCTGGACAGGGACCAACACTGAGGTGACCCTCACAAACAGTACCTGGACAGGGACCAACACTGAGGTGACCCTCACAAACAGTACCTGGACAGGGACCAACACTGAGGTGACCCTCATAAACAGTACCTGGACAGGGACCAACACTGAGGTGACCCTCACAAACAGTACCTGGACAGGGACTAACACTGAGGTGACCCTCATAAACAGTACATGTCTGGTAGGAAAACTCATCTTGTCTTGCACTATTCTTATTTTCATTTAATTCCTTGTCTCATTATAGTCAGGAAAGATCTCTCGTACTCTCTTACGCTTCCATGTCTTCCTCTTCGGTATAGTAATCTCTTGATCCCCCTCCATCCCATTCTCTATCTTCTTCCATCTATTTCATTCTCGTACTTTCATGCTCAGTCTTAACCTCTCAACAAATTACAATACTTCCTAGATCTTACAGATATATTTAAAAAAAAAAACACAATATTAGCTTCACTCTGGGTGAATAGTAAGTCCAGCCTTGGTGGTTCATCCTCACTCACACTAGATTTCAGATACTGTGTAGTTATGCTTGCTGTTCCTCCTCTCTTGGATTCTTTTCGACACGTTGAAGTCTCCCGCAAAGAGAAGTACATTTGCTTTCGATCTATTATTTGCCACCGATGTACCCTAATATTTACTGTGTCAGTAACTACTGCCATCTCCTCCCCACCGCCGCTACCGCAACCTCCGCCAGCACCTCAGGTGTCATCACCTGATAGGAAGACGGTAATGATGCTGTTCCAGGTGGTTCATCACCACTAACAACTCATGAGGTGAAATGGCAGCCCTGACCGTGACTCCAACAGTGTGGGTATATATATAGAGCTGATGTAGGCCGCTTGATTTCATTCACGCCCGCACACGCCCATCTGTCAGGTGCATGTTTCACGCCCACCTGTCACGCCCACCTCACCCAGCCATGATTCTCGTAAGACTCCCGTTCCTCAGTCAGTGACTATTATTACACTCTAAAGTGCATGTGCCTGAGTGGGTGGGTGGGTTGGAGTGCAGCTCCTCAGCCCTCACCTTGTGCATGGGGATAAGGAAAATGACCTACTTGTACTTATCTATTTATGCAGAACAACCATTGTGAAAAACCAGTGAAATTTCAAGCGCTTTCGCAATTTCTCACATTATCAAGGAACAGTTCCTTGGTAATGTGAGAAATCACAAAACGGCTTGGATTCACTATTTTTTTTCACAGTGGTTGTTATGCATATTGTGATATCACCACTTTACTGTGATCTTATTGTATTACCTGTTTATATGCACCGACATAGTGTTGCATTCCTGGTTATATGTATAACGACAGAACAACAAGAAGGCATTATCCGAGTTATAAGCTGAAGATAATGCAAGAAATCCATGGCTCCTTCCCCGGGATGCGACCCACAACAGCCGGCTGACGCCCAGGTACCTATTTAATATCAGATCAAGAGGGGACAGCAGCAGGTGTAACGTGGCTTGCCTGTGCGTCTCAATTTGCCCGGGTATCGAACCCTAGTACTTTCTATTGTGAACTTAACGCTCAAGATTGGTTTTGCATGCAGAATTTGTTAACCTTGTTATCGCTACAGTGTTACACTACAGTGTTACACTACAGTGTTATCACTGCACTGTTATCACTACAGTATTACACTACAGTGTTACACTACAGTGTTACACTACAGTGTTACACTACAGTGTTACACTACAGTGTTACACTACAGTGTTACATTACAGTGTTACAGTCATAAATAAACCCCTGTTCTTTCTACAGGTAGTTTTGGCTGCCCTGCTTCCTGTCTGCTGGACTGTCTCTGTCTCCACTCGTTCCGGATACTTCTTACCTCAGCCCCTGCCTCAGCCCCTGCCTCAGCCACTGCCTCAGCCCCTGCCTCAGCCCCTGCCTCAGCCACTGCCTCAGACCCTGCCTCAGACCCTGCCTCATTTTAGCATTACTACTCATCCTTCAAGTCGTAAACAAGGCCCTGCCTCTCAGCCCACTTTCTCTACCTCTCAGAACATTTTCTCTACCTCTCACTCCACTTTCTCTACCTCTCACTCCACTTTCTCTACCTCTCAGCCCACCCCACCACCCTCACATACTACCTTGCGACCAACCGTTTTAATACCATATTCTGAGTCACGACCCACCCTCTCATCGAACCCTGCCTCTCGACCCACCCTCTCGACGAACCCTGTCTCTCGACCCACCCTCTCATCGAACCCTGCCTCTCGACCCACCCTCTCATCGAACCCTGCCCCTCGACCCACCCTGTCAACCTCACGATCTAAATTTCGGCCCACCCTGTCAACCTCACGGTCTAAACTTCGACCCACCCTGTCAGCCTCACGGTCTATAATTCGACCCACCCTGTCAACCTCACGATCTACACATAAACCCACCCTGTCAACCTCACGATCTACACATAAACCCACCCTCTCAACCTCACGATCTACACATAAACCCACCCTCTCAACCTCACGATCTACACATAAACCCACCCTGTCAGCCTCACGACCCACTACCCTCTCACACTCACCCACCACTCCACAACCCATTCACCCCACTTCGAAACCCACCTATCCAAGCCCCAAGCCACCCTTCCCTATCCTGGTGGATGACCGGAGTCATGCAGAGGCTGGAGTCTACAGCTACAGGAGCGAGACTGTAGACGGCGTGAAGAGAGAAGAGAGTGGAAAGCCTGTCTACACTGAACAGGGACTGGTGAATGCAGTGGCCGGTTCATACTCGTAAGGAGCATTATTCTGTTATTTCTTTAGTCAGTTTACTATGATGATCGGCTCACTTAAATGCGACAGAGGGTAAAGAAAGATATGGATAGTGAGGAAGGTGATCCCTTGTGCTGGTGTGTTGGACACAGCAACTAGCTATTTAGAGTATAGCAGTTCTGGGGCCCCATTGTTGTATAGTAGGTCTGGGGCCCCACTGCTATATAGCAGTTCTGGGGCCCCACTGTTGTATAGCAGGTCTGGGACCCCACTGCTGTATAGCAGTTCTGGGGCCCCATTGTTGTATAGCAGGTCTGGGGCCCCACTGCTATATAGCAGTTCTGGGGCCCCATTGTTGTATAGCAGGTCTGGGGCCCCACTGCTGTATAGCAGTTCTGGGGCCCCATTGTTGTATAGCAGGTCTGGGGCCCCACTGCTGTATTGCAGTTCTGGGGCCCCACTGTTGTAGAGCAGGTCTGGGGCCCCACTGCTGTATAGCAGTTCTGGGGCCCCATTGTTGTATAGCAGGTCTGGGGCCCCACTGCTATATAGTAGTTCTGGGGCCCCATTGTTGTATAACAGGTCTGGGGCCCCACTGCTGTATAGCAGTTCTGGGGCCCCATTGTTGTATAGCAGGTCTGGGGCCCCACTGCTATATAGCAGTTCTGGGGCCCCATTGTTGTATAGTAGGTCTCGGACCCCACTATATAGTACTGGGGCCCCACTGTTGTATAGCAGGTCTGGGACCCCACTGCTATATAGCAGTTCTGGGGCCCCACTGTTGTATAGCAGGTCTGGGGCCCCACTGCTATATAGCAGTTCTGGGGCACCATTGTTGTATAGTAGGTCTCGGACCCCACTATATAGTACTGGGGCCCCACTGTTGTATAGCAGGTCTGGGACCCCACTGCTATATAGCAGTTCTGGGGCCCCACTGTTGTATAGCAGGTCTGGGGCCCCACTGCTATATAGCAGTTCTGGGGCCCCACTGTTGTATAGCAGGTCTGGGACCCCACTGCTATATAGCAGTTCTGGGGTCCCACTGTTGTATAGCAGGTCTGGGACCCCATTGTTGTATAGCAGGTCTGGGGCCCCACTGCTGTATAGCAGTTCTGGGGCCCCATTGTTGTATAGCAGGTCTGGGGCCCCACTGCTGTATAGCAGTTCTGGGGCACCATTGTTGTATAGTAGGTCTCGGACCCCACTATATAGTACTGGGGCCCCACTGTTGTATAGCAGGTCTGGGACCCCACTGCTATATAGCAGTTCTGGGGCCCCATTGTTGTATAGCAGGTCTGGGACCCCACTGCTATATAGCAGTTCTGGGGCCCCACTGTTGTATAGCAGGTCTCGGACCCCACTATATAGCAGTACTGGGGCCCCACTGTTGTATAGCAGGTCTGGGACCCCACTGCTATATAGCAGGTCTGGGGCCCCACTGTTGTATAGCAGGTCTGGGACACCACTGTTGTATTTATTATCCAGTTAACCTCACTAATTTTTTGAAAGCAAGCTTCCCCAGCCGAGGTGACGTTCTACCTCTCTGCCTGGCTTGGAGGGAGACACTAACCAACCCTGGTTGAAACCACTCATTATTTTGAGTAGTTCTTAGCTTTCACACCATTATACTGCTAATCTATTATCTTACCATTGTAAATATTGAAAATAGGTGGTGAAGGAATACATGGGTAAAGAAATCTACCCATGCTGTGTTTACCTTGCTCTTGTGTTGCCCTGTTGAACGCTATGTACTGCTGACTCGACTGCCAGGTGCTACAGACCTCAAATTGTTTTGATCTTCTATATTTACGTGTATTGCTTTCCACTATCAATGTTTAGGATGTTCCGAGTGTATGTAATATTCCTATGTATGTCATTCAACAGGAACCAGCATTGGACATAAGCTACACTGGTTTTATTGGGTTAAATATGTGTAATTTATGTTTTATGTGCCCAGAACATCCGTGTTCTGTAGTAATCATTGTAAAAAATGAAATGTAACTTACTTGCTTAGTCACTTATTTACTTACTGACTCATTTACTCACCTCTTTTGTAGTGAGTGGGACGCTAAAGTGTTGAGTCCTGCTAGCACTGTTCGTCTCCCTCAGTACACACTCTGATCTCTCATACAACTGTGACTACATTTTTTTCACCTTCTACAGTTTCTCTTTATCTTTCCACATTTCTCTCATTAGATTTCCAGCATTTGAACTAATTCTTCACTCTTTCAGTTTCACTCTGCCTGATGGGCAAGTGTTTGAGTTGAGTTATGTAGCTGATGAGAATGGCTTCCAACCCCAGTCAGCCTTCCTGCCCGTGGCACCGGCCTTCCCATACCCCATCCCTGCCCACGCCCTAGAACAGCTCAAGCATGCCCGCCTGAAGGAGGACCTACCTGGAGACCTGCATCAAGATCCTCAGACACAGACCTATCGAAGACTTGAAGGAGGAGGAAGAAGAGGACCTGCCTGGAGACCTGCATCAAAATCCTCAGACACAGACCTATCGAAGACCCACTAGACTGGCTGCCTGTCGATCTCATTTCTAGAGGCACTAACGACCCGGTCAAACCAGACCTTAATCAAATCGCGTTTGTTATGCTTCTTACGTTACGGCTTTAAGAAAACGTGAAATCCAGTACTTTTTATTTACCCTCTCCTCAGAATTATTGAAGATCTTGGTATAGGACGGAGAACAGATATTATGTATATAAATGGTTCAGAGAACCGACAAGTGGATAAATTACACACATGTGTAATATTCAAGTGTCTTAATTGAGGAAAAGTTTCGTCAGAGTGGTTCACCATTCTTTTTTGCATTGGTATAGTATCACCACTTGTGACCAGGTGTAAGACACCACGTGTGACCAGGTGCAAGACACCACGTGTGACCAGGTGTACGACACCACGTGTGACCAGGTGTAAGACACCACGTGTAACCACGTGTAAGACACCACGTGTGACCAGGTGTACGACACCACGTGTGACCAAGTGTAAGACAACACGTGTGACCAGGTGTACGACACCACGTGTGACCAGGTGTAAGACACCACGTGTGACCAGGTGTACGACACCACGTGTGACCAGGTGTAAGACACCACGTGTAACCAGGTGTAAGACACCACGTGTGACCAGGTGTAAGACACCACGTGTGACCAGGTGTAAGACCACGTGTGACCAGGTGTAAGACACCACGTGTGACCAGGTGTAAGACACCACGTGTGACCAGGTGTAAGACACCACGTGTAACCAGGTGTAAGACACCATGTGTGACCAGGTGTAAGACACAACGTGACGTGTAAGACCACGTGTGTAAGACACCGCGTGTGACCAGGTGTAAGACACCACGTGTGACCAGGTGTAAGACACCACGTGTGACCAGGTGTAAGACACCACGTGTGACCAGGTGTAAGACACCACGTGTGACCAGGTGTAAGACACCACGTGTGACCAGGTGTAAGACACCACGTGTGACCAGGTGTAAGACACCACGTGACCAGGTGTAAGACACCACATGTGACCATGTGTAAGACACCACGTGTGACCAGGTGTAAGACACCACGTGTAACCAGGTGTAAGACACCACGTGTGACCAGGTGTAAGACACCGCGTGTAACCAGGTGTAAGACACCACGTGTGACCAGGTGTAAGACACCACGTGTGACCAGGTGTAAGACACCACGTGTGACCAGGTGTAAGACACCACGTGTGACCAGGTGTAAGACACCACGTGTAACTAGGTGTAAGACACCACGTGTGACCAGGTGTAAGACACCGCGTGTAACCAGGTGTAATACACCACGTGTTACCAGGTGTAAGACACCACGTGTGACCAGGTTTAAGACACCACGTGACAAGGTGATGTGACACCACGTGTGTAAGACACCACACCACGTGTGACCAGGTGTAATACGTGTGACCAGGTGTAAGACACCACGTGTGACCAGGTGTAAGACACCACGTGACACCACGTGTGACCAGGTGTAAGACACCACGTGTGACCAGGTGTAAGACACCACGTGTGACCAGGTTTAAGACACCACGTGTAACCAGGTGTAAGACACCACGTGTGACCAGGTGTAAGACACCACGTGTGACCAGGTTTAAGACACCACGTGTAACCAGGTGTAAGACACCACGTGTGACCAGGTGTAAGACACCACGTGTGACCAGGTGTAAGACACCACGTGTGACCAGGTGTAAGACACCACGTGTGACCAGGTTTAAGACACCACGTGTGACCAGGTGTAAGACACCACGTGTGACCAGGTTTAAGACACCACGTGTGACCAGGTGTAAGACACCACGTGTGACCAGGTGTAAGACACCACGTGTGACCAGGTGTAAGACACCACGTGTGACCAGGTGTAAGACACCACGTGTGACCAGGTGTAAGACACCACGTGTGACCAGGTGTAAGACACCACGTGTGACCAGGTGTAAGACACCACGTGTAACCAGGTGTAAGACACCACGTGTGACCAGGTGTAAGACACCACGTGTGACCAGGTGACCAGGTAAGACACCACGTGTTACCAGGTGTAAGACACCACGTGTGACCAGGTGTAAGACACCACGTGTGACCAGGTGTAAGACACCACGTGTGACCAGGTGTAAGACACCACGTGTGACCAGGTGTAAGACACCACGTGTAACCAGGTGTAAGACACCACGTGTGACCAGGTGTAAGACACCACGTGTGACCAGGTGTAAGACACCACGTGTGACCAGGTGTAAGACACCACGTGTGACACACCACGTGTGACCAGGTGCAAGACACCACGTGTGACCAGGTGTAAGACACCACGTGTGACCAGGTGTAAGACACCACGTGTGACCAGGTGTAAGACACCACGTGTAACCAGGTGTAAGACACCACGTGTAACCAGGTGTAAGACACCATGTGTGACCAAGTGTAAGACACCACGTGTGACCAGGTGTAAGACACCACGTGTGACTAGGTGTACGACACCACGTGTGACCAGGTGTAAGACACCACGTGTGACCAGGTGTAAGACACCACGTGTGACCAGGTGTAAGACACCACGTGTGACCAGGTGTAAGACACCACGTGTGACCAGGTGTAAGACACCACGTGTGACCAGGTGTAAGACACCGTGTGACCAGGTGTAAGACACCACGTGTAACCAGGTGTAAGACACCACGTGTGACCAGGTGTAAGACACCGCATGTAACCAGGTTTAAGACACCACGTGTGACCAGGTGTAAGACACCACGTGTGACCAGGTTTAAGACACCACGTGTGACAAGGTGTAAGACACCGCGTGTGACCAGGTGTAAGACACCACGTATGACCAGGTGTAAGACACCACGTGTGACCAGGTGTAAGACACCACGTGTGACCAGGTGTAAGACACCACGTGTGACCAGGTGTAAGACACCACGTGTGACCAGGTGTAAGACACCACGTGTGACCAGGTGTAAGACACCACGTGTAACCAGGTGTAAGACACCACGTGTGACTAGGTTTAAGACACCACGTGTAACCAGATGTAAGACACCACGTGTGACCAGGTGTAAGACACCACGTGTGACCAGGTTTAAGATACCACGTGTAACCAGATGTAAGACACCACGTGTGACCAGGTGTAAGACACCACGTGTGACCAGGTTTAAGACACCACGTGTAACCAGGTGTAAGACACCACGTGTGACCAGGTGTACACCACGTGTGACCAGGTGTAAGACACCACGTGTGAGCAGGTGTAAGACACCACGTGTGACCAGGTGTAAGACACCACGTGTAACCAGGTGTAAGACACCACGTGTAACCAGGTGTAAGGCACCACGTGTGACCAGGTGTAAGACACCACGTGTGACCAGGTGTAAGACACCACGTGTAACCAGGTGTAAGACACCACGTGTGACCAGGTGTAAGACACCACGTGTGACCAGGTGTAAGACACCACGTGTGACCAGGTGTAAGACACCACGTGTGACCAGGTGTAAGACACCACGTGTGACCAGGTGTAAGACACCACGTGTGACCAGGTGTAAGACACCACGTGTGACCAGGTGTAAGACACCACGTGTGACCAGGTGTAAGACACCACGTGTGACCAGGTGTAAGACACCACGTGTGACCAGGTGTAAGACACCACGTGTGACCAGGTGTAAGACACCACGTGTGACCAGGTGTAAGACACCACGTGTGACCAGGTGTAAGACACCCTGACTCACCTCGTCACTGTTCCTCACATCTCAACCTTCTTAAAGCGCTTTCTCATTGCTTATTTAACAAGTTTATTTTAACAATGGTATATAATAGAGTCAAGTTAAATTAGACACAACATCTGGGTACCTTTATCATTGACTTTATCAATACAATATAAGGACAAAAATAGGTTGAAGATGAGGTGAGGTAAGATTAGGTTGTGTTAGGTCATTATTATTATTATTATTATAATCAAAAAGAAGCGCTAAGCCACAAGGACTATACAGCTGTGTTAGGTCAGGTTTGTCAGGAAACAGGACAAGTGTTTCCTGACGCGGGTCTCAGTTATATGATAACCAACAACTGGAGCTTTTAGCTTTTGGTCATCTGACCGAGGCCTTCCACTGGCTTACCCCTCCACCTCTTTAAAAATAATGGTATATATTCCAGACTGACATTCAGAGTTATGGTGAGTTTAATACCCCGGCTGACAGCGGTTTTACACACCCTCATGTAACAAAGTATGGACGTAAGTCACTTTGACATTTTGGGGTTATCCTGGGCGATGTACAATTATTTTTATAATTAAAAGGGTAGTGCTAAACCTACATGGGTCACAGTTGGGTAATGTACACGTTTCTATGTATGATAATTTGTTTAATTGTATTTATGTCCCGTAGCTGGGTTGGTAGCGCACTCAACTAACACACTGATTTTCGTGGTTCGATCCCCAGTACGGGTGGAAACATTAGGACGCGTTTCCTTAACACACCTGCTGTCACTATTCACCTAGCAGTAAGTAGGTACCTGGGTGTTAGGTGACTGGTGTGGGTGGCATCCTGGGGACAAAATTAACCTAAGTTGTGGGAAATGCTCTACATAACCAGAGACTTTCTATACAGTATGTCACTGATGTCAGCTATGGTCTGTATAAGTTGTATCATGTACTGCTAGAAATAAACATTATTATTATTATTAATGTCAACACTGTAATGTTATTACACATATCCTGATATGACGTGAGAAACAAATTGATGTTAGGTTACAGGAATCTTAGGTAGTAAATAAGGACTGGAAGAGGGACGAAAAACTCAGTGAGACATAAACTAGAAAGAATTATCTGTATATGTCAGCTTCCAGTTAAGGTCCTCACATAGTTATTATTTTTATAATCAAATACCACATGGTTGTTATTTGTCTTGAGTTTCTCCCACTAACCAGTATGTACAGTATGTAGTTTAGATGCATCGGTATAGATGGTGTTTGTCTTGCGAGGCAATAATAATAATAATAATAATAATAATAATAATTTTAATTTTTATTATCACACTGGACGATTCCCACCAAGGCAGGGTGGCCCGAAATAGAAAAACTTTCACCATCATTCACTCCATCACTGTCTTGCCAGAAGGATGCTTTACACTAGTTTTTAAACTGCAACATTAACACCCCTCCTTCAGAGTGCAGGCACTGTACTTCCCATCTCCAGGACTCAAGTCCGGCCTGCCGGTTTCCCTGAACCCCTTCATAAATGTTACTTTGCTCACACTCCAACAGCACGTCAAGTATTAAAAACCATTTGTCTCCATTCACTCCTATCAAACACGCTCACGCATGCCTGCTGGAAGTCCAATCCCCTCGCAATAATAATAATAATATAATAATAAAATGTTTTTTTTTTCTAGCAGTACATGATACAACTTATACAGACCCTAGCTGACATCAATGACATAGTATATAGAAAGTCTCTGGTTATGTAGAGCATTTCCCAAAACTTAGGTTAATTTTGTCACCAGGATGCCACCCACACCAGTCACCTAACACCCAGGCACCTACTTACTGCTAGGTGAACATGGACAGCAGGTGTCTTAAGGAAACACGTCCCCAGTGTTTCCACCCATACCGGGGTTCGAACCACGGACCTCACTGTGTGAGCTGACACACACACAATCATAACCGGGTGCTAAACCAGTAAGGGTCACAGAGCATCTGCACTGGGGATGGGGGGGATGAACTGGAATATTTTTTAAGCAACTGATGGCAACTCTGCATCGTCGTGCTTAATGTGTCTCTGGTAAACACAGAGCAGTATTCAGGCAGCTAATTATATATTCAGGCACTTTATTATATATTCCTTCCTGGATAATGAGGTATCCCTTCTTAATGAAACATTACATCATTAAAAACAGTAGTTTTTTTTTATATTTGCTATCACTTTTAATAAAGTTATTTTAATAGCTTGTGTAATTTTTTTTTCAACAAGTCGGCCGTCTCCCACCGAGGCAGGGTGACCCAAAAAAAAGAAAATACTTTCATCATTGTTCAACACTTTCACCTCACTCGCACATAATCACAGTTTTTGCAGTGCTCAGAATACAACAGTTTAGAAGTGCATACGTATAAAGATACACAACATATCCCTCCAAACTGCCAATATCCCAAACCCCTCCTTTAGAGTGCAGGCATTGTACTTCCCATTTCCAGGACTCAAGTCCGGTTATATAAAATAACCGGTTTCCCTGAATCCCCTCACTAAATATTACCCTGCTTACACTCCAACAGCTCATCAGGTCCCAAATACCATTCGTTTCCATTCACTCCTATCTAACACGCTCAACGGCCGACTTGTTGAAAAAAAAAATACATACACGAGTCATTTTATACCTGCTGTCACTCTTCACCTAGCAGTAAGTAGGTACTCGGGTGTTAGTGGACTGGTGTGGGTGGCATCCTGAGGACAAAATTAACTTAAGTTGTGGGAAATGCTCTACATAACCAGGAACTTTCTATATAGTATGTCACTGATGTCAACTATAGTCTGTATAAGCTGTATCATGTACTGGTAAAAATAAACACTATTATTATTCCCATCACTATACTCATCGTTATCGCCTCTTTGGAACTGTGGTTTGAACACAATATGAATGCATTTATAATTGCCTGTATTGGACTTATAAAATTATTGCATTCATGGGTAGCAGTAAACCCATAGGGGTTACACAGTGCCTCAGAAAATAAGAGGGTATTCAGGTTTGATTCAGGAATTGGAGCATTGTTCCAATTCCTTAGATCAAGAGCCCCTCATCAATATCAAAGAACCTTCAAGGAGTGGACTTATTCAAGCCCCAGGTGCATAAAACTTTTTCTAAAGTTACTTACTTTATTATTATGGGGGAGAGCACCAAATCTGTTGGGATTATACAGTGCCTGGGGGATGGGGTGAATGGAAGGCATTCAGGATCAATTCAGGGAACCAGAGCACAGATCCAATTCCCTAGATCAAGAGCCCCTCACCAGCATCAAGGAACCTGCCTTCTGGGGTCTTAACCTTGCATATCTCTTATGGTAGGAAGTTTAAGATAACAGCTGCTGACATTATCTTATCTCTAATTCAATACATTATAATGATTTATCAATTTAAATTTATCATAAGTATGTAAAAACGACTTGTATATAGGGTTAGCCATTATCCAGGGTTTCAGGTATCCGTGGTAGGTCTTGAAACATACCCCCTGCAGATATGTGGGTCCTACTGTACTGGGAACACGTGAAGGCATGTGGAATGTGCTGCAGTGAAAGAATGATATGTGATTATAAGCACATGGAAGATGCTGGTGGGCATAGTCCAAAACCTACATCACATATCTTTCTTTCACTCTGCAGCATATTCCACATACACAAATAACCAGAATTGTGCTTTTTTTTTGTTACATATTTCACATGCTTCCACATGTTCCCAGTACAGTAGGACCCCCATATCCACGGGGGATATGTTCCAAGACCTACCACGGATACCTGAAACTGGATAATAGCTAACCATGTGTGCAAGTCATTTTTCATTTACGGACATACCTATAATTTAATTGTTGAATTAAGCATGGGGTACTTTGCTAAACAGAATAAAACTAATATGAAAATAACATGGTAGCAATGTGCACAGCAGTAGAAATAGAAACTGGTAAAAAACAAGACTTCTGCAAGTGTCTTTGTCAGCATGATCTGGAAAAATAGCTGTATAGAAATAACAATAGTAGTGCTAGAAAATTCTCATGAGCATGAGTCCATAAGACAAAACCTTGGAAATGCAAGAGCAGACACTGACTACAGAATCTCTAAAGGTGGCAAATTATTAGAATATCCACATCAAGGTCAAATCCTATTACTCAGCACTGCATGGCAAAAATGATTCTACCTCCACTGAAGGGTTATGGCTGCATAAATCTAACAGACTTCAATTTGAACCACCTATTATACTCATCTTCGTTTTGTATGCCTTTAAACCCCAACACTGCCATTAGGGTCACAGGATTGTCTTCTCATAAATAACTACTTGATGTCATTATTTCTATGGGAAATGATAAATTACTGAAGGCAGTTGCTTTATTTAGGTTATATGTTGATAATGTCCCTTAATACTGTCTTCAAACTCTAGTACTGTGTGAAGAAAAAGTGTGTTCTCAGATACAGTAGTACAATACTGTGTGTTCAGCATTAACATTACAGTTAAATTATAGTTTTGCCGACATTAAATATTTTGGTACAATATTTTGCTAGCATAGTTATATCTAAACACCAAAGTAGTACATCTATATCTAATTAACATTACATAAAGCTGGATACTGAGAACAAAACAAAGTGTATTATTATTTTTTAATGTTACTCATAAAATCAGTTATCCAATTAATTCTTGCTTTTAAACTGCCTAAAGATTTTGGTCTTTGTCACTTGCTTCTTGTTTATTCCTCCATAACCACCTCCACCACCGCGTTTGACTGGTCGTCTTCCAGGTGAAACGCCCAAATCAACAAATGGAGGGACCTGGAAACCAAAGCATTTTGCAACCTGTAAGAGAAAAATAGAAATTAACTCCCAAAAATAGTACTCTTTTGCAATTTTTTTTCCTATTTTCAACCAAAAATGTGTGGCACATTATTTCCAATTTATATGAAAGTACTTTCTCTTACAGCCATGCCCTTGGAGGGAAGATTCCAGTCAACAATACTCTAAATACTACTGAGGTTTTGCAGTCAAGTGACTAAATTCAGCTGACTTACTCTTGTCAACTGTATTGGATATGACTTTACACAAACTGTGATGTCAGCACTCTTCTGGCAAGGCAGTGATTGGATGACTGACAGTGAAAGTGTTTTCTTCTTTGTAAAGTTAGCCTACTTGAGTAAAAGATAGCACAAGTTTAGAAAAATCATATTCATACAGAATAAAAAAGCTCGTTGGAGTCATAAAGCACCAGGGAAATATGAGGGATCAGGTTTAATCCAAGAAAAGGGGGAAGTAACTCCAAAACCTTGGATTAAGAGACCTTTGCCAGCATCAAGGCATTTCCCTTGAAGGTGTCTGTTGACTCCTAGTCTTTGTATCTGAGAACAGAAATTTTTCCTTTAAAATTCTCAGGTAACCTGTACAATGTTAGACTTGGTTTATCATTGTGCTGATTACTGCATCAAACAATAACTATTGCACAGGCTAAGAAAGGTGGGAGTAATTTCACATATATGAGCAGTATATGTACATGGGGTCTTAATGCAACTTTATGTCCAATAAGTCTGATATATAACCTATAATGTCACATACAAAACCTTAATAGATACAACCAATGACCATTTAAGTATGTAACTCAAATTAATACATGCATAAAACTCTTGGAAAAATTAATACCTATATTATTTTGAATAGTTTTGTAATACTTTTTATTAAAAAAAAAAAAATTCCAGACTGGAGATGCAGCCCTAGCATAAAATTATGAATTAATTTTTACAAAACCATGCGATCCTCATCAAACATTTGACCATCAAGTGTGGCCCACTGGTGTAGGAGGGTTGAGGACCACTGTTGACGATGTTACTGCCAGACAATTACCTTTTTCAAGTCGAGTGAGTGAACATTAAAAATATCCTTTTGCTGGTGGGAGTGGTATGCCCGCACGTAGCCTTTGAATGCCTCTTTCGCACTGGCGTGAAGGAAGTAGTTCTGCGACATCAACTTTTCCAACTGAGAAGAAAAAGAATTACAAGTTAAACTGCAGATTTGAAACTTAGAATTATTATACACAAGAAAATAATTGCCTACACGCTGATACAGTGGTACCTCGAGTTTCGAACAGCTCCCAACTCAAACAATTATGTAAGTTTATTATTGTAAGTGCTTTTGTATGTGTATTTTTGGGGGTCTGAAAAGGACTAACCTAATTTACATTATTTCTTATGGGAACAAATTCGTCCAATATCAGCACTTGAACAGCCTTCTGGAATGAATTAAGTTCGAAACTCATGGTACCACTGTATTTCAAATTTTATTAACAAAATTGCTAATACACTTAATAATCATAACCTGAAGCTGGATGTTGGCCACTTTATTCCATGAAATGTCCATTGCATCAACATGAACTTTGTGAGCCTTGAGGTAGCGCACAAACCCAATCTCTTCCTCCTGAAGGAACAGTAAAGCGTGACCTTTACCACCAGCACGAGCTGTTCTTCCCACACGATGAATATATTCCCTGTCAAGTGAAGATATAAAGTATCAGAATTAGTGCTGTATGACCCTTGTGAGTTTAGCACTTAGTTTCGATTGTAATAGTAATAATAAAGGATCAGAAAAAAAATAATTTTAAGTCTAATTTCTCCACATTCAAGGAAGGGTACTTAATATACTAACTCTTGGGCATGTCAATGCCTTAAAAGAAAAAAAGGGAACCTCGAAGGGCCTAATTATGGAGAGCAGATCCTGATAAATGGTTTGGCTTTTTTATGTTTATTTTCTCGGATATTATTCCATGATAAATGGTTTGGCAGCCACTCCCACAACCTGGCTAGACTTTGTTGATGATACTGTGCAATGTAAATAGGGAAAGGAGGTGGGGTAGGGGTCGTCCTCTAACATGAGCATGTTAGATAGGAGTGAATGGAGACGAATGGCTTTTGGGACCTGACAAGGTGTTGGAGTGTAAGCAGGGTAATATTTAGTGAAGGGATTCAGGGAAACCGGTTATTTTTATATAGCCGGACTTGAGTTCTGGAAATGGGAAGTACAATGCCTGAACTTTAACCCTTTGAGGGTCGACAGGCCCTCTCCAAAACTCGTTCTCAGGGTCGGCCAAATTTAAAAAAAAAAAAAAATTATTTTCTCTTATGAAAAGATAGAGAATCTTTTCCCGATCATAAGGACACCAAAAGTTTGAAATTTGATGGAAAACTTATGGAATTATTCTCTCGCAAAGTTAGCGGTCTCGGCGATGTTTACGCATCGGCGATTTTGCCCACTTTGAGCCCCATTTTCGGCCAATTCCACTGTACTAGTTGACAAAAAACATGAATATTTTGCTAGAACTCCATTTTTTCTATCGAATGGGTGCAAGAAACCACCCATTTATGAAATTCAACTATCCAGTACAGTGGTCAGAATTTAGCAATTTTGCCAATTTCACACAAATTTCAAAAGATGCCAATTTCCGAATAGGGTCCAGAATAAACAAGAAAGACATTCCTGGCACTAAAATGACATTTCCTCTGGTCATTAGTCATGTCTCAAGGCCCCTCCTATATTCTTTTGCTTTCCACTTTGAATTTTTATTCTCACAAAAAATATAAGATTTACTGTTATGCAGACTACTGCATTAGTGTAAAAAATGGTATAAATATTATTGGTGCACTTGTGAAAGAATATTAGACTCACCAGTTGACATGTATTGCACGCTTGGCACGATTTGTTTACTTTTGAAATTTGGTAAAAATCGAACATTTCTGCTACTTTGAGCTCAATTTCAAGGTACCTTTCATTGTAAAACCAGTCAAAATGATCTCAATTTCTGTAATATGTCTTCCATTCTATAAAACGAGACCAAGAAAACTAGAATACAACAATAAATACCATACGAAAATACAGTGCAAAGTCGCTGTTTTATTCCAAAAAAATGGTCAAAGTTTTTTTTTTCTCATTATGCACTGTGTGCTGCAGGATTTTTTTTTAGACTGTGCACACTGACCACATAGACCCATTCTTTCATATGAAGGCCTACCAGCTTTCTCCCACTAGATTTGAGGGTGCTAGAATTTAGGCGTACTAGTACGTCAAAAACCCTGGGTCGTAAGCCATACTAGTACGTCCGAAACCCTCAAAGGGTTAAAGGAGGGGTTTGGGATATTGGCAGTTTGGTGGGATGTGTAATAGGATGGTATATATATATAATTGGGGCCCTGATATTGTAATTATTTCAGGTCACTTTTTATATTGTATCTTTATATATGCTTCTAAACTGTTGTATCTGGGTGCCTCTGCAAAAACAGTGATTATGTATGAATGAGGTGAAAGTGTTGAATGCTGATGAAAGTATTTTCATTTTGGGGATTTTCTTTCTTTTTGGGTCACCCTGCCTAGGTGGGAAACGGCCGACTTGTTGAAAAAAAAATGGTTTGGCTTTCTTATGCTTATTTTCTCGGATATTATTCCAGTGTCTCTTATTAGAATGCACCTGAAGGATAACAATATCTGAAGACCTACTTTCTTAATTAGTTAGACATTAAACACATCACTTTTGTTTAACATTTTCATTCCCTCCTGGTGGGTGTCTAAATGCCAGTGATGGCATTTAGGCAGTGCTTGTACAGTGGACCCCCGGTTAACGATTTTAATCCGTGCAAGAGGGGTAATTGTTATGCGAAATAATCGTTATGTGAATGAATTTTCCCCATAAGAAATAATGGAAATAAAATTAATCCGTGCAAGACACCCAAAAGTATGAAAAAAATTTTTTTTTACCACATGAAATGTTAATTTTAATACACACAAACTGAAAAAGGCATGCACACTTACATGACACTTACTTTTATTGAAGATCTGGTGATGATTGATGGGATGGGAGGAGGGGAGAGCATTATCTTCTTACTGTTTAGAAGGGGAATCCCCTTCCATTAGGACTTGAGGTAGCAAGTCCTTTTCCGGGGTTACTTCCCTTCTTCTTTTAATGCCACTAGGACCAGCTTGAGAGTCACTGGACCTCTGTCGCACAACAAATCTGTCCATAGAGCTCTGTACCTCCCGTTCCTTTACGATTTGTCTAAAATGGGCCACAACATTGTCATTGAAATAGTCACCAGCACGGCTTGCAACAGCTGTGTCAGGGTGATTTTCATCCATAAAGGTTTGCAGTTCAACCCACTGTGCACACATTTCCTTAATTTTTGAAGTAGGCACAATGGATTCCACAACTGGCATAGGCTTCTCAGGGTTAGCCCCAAACCCTTCAAAATCTTTCTTAATTTCCATACTAATTCTCACCCTTTTTACCACAGGGTTGGCACTAGAAGCTTTCTTGGGGCCCATGGTCACTTATTTTCCAGAAACAGCACCGAAAACACTGTAATAATACGAAATATTCCGATTGTATGCTTGGATGTTACCGCGGAGGCTGGCTGGTAAACAATGCCACCCGGCGGAACATGTGAGCGCGTCTCGGAAGAAAATCGGTAAGCGGGTTTTTAAGCGGTATGTGAGGCAAAATTTTTGCAATTAAAGTAAGCGGTATGCGAAATAATCGCTATGTGATGCCATCGTTATGCGGGGGTCCACTGTATTTCAAATTTTACTAGAATTATTAAACAAAAAATAATTGCCTACACTCTTATACACATGACAGGGCTCAATCTCATCAGTCAAATGAAAGTTTAGAGGCAGAGCCAGATGCCTATATAGAGATTAAAAAGTGTACAACACTTACTTGGGATCATCGGGAGGATCATACTGTACAATCCAGTCCACAGCAGGAATATCCCAACCTCGAGCTGCCACATCTGTGCACAGCAGGATGCCTGATTCCGCATTGCAAAACTGATAAAATGTGTTGGTCCGCTTCACCTGCTTCTGTCTGCCCTATTAAATAAAAAAGAATTGCATTTCTTTCAAAACTTAACATAGATGTATCAGAAAACTTAAGTACTAATGACTAATATAAATATTAAAGAAAATAGGTGTACCTTGCTTTAGGTAACCCACCCTTTTAGCATAAGTATTTTCTTTTTGGGGATTTTCTTTCTTTTTTGGGTCACCCTGCCTCGGTGGGAGACGGCCGACTAGTTGAAAAAAAAAAAAATACTTAATATAGCACATAGCCAATCTGCAGACAGTTGAACTTTGTACAGTAACTGGTGTTTCTTGTATTCACAACTTTCTAGTTTCCCCAACATCTTTTTTCTTGATGCACAAACCCCTCTCTGAGGTTTCCACATTCATATCGTTTCCAGGAATCTAACCACTGCAAATTATAGTTCAATTGTGTAGAGAATCCATATAGAGCAAAGGATTACTGTATATATTATTTGGAGGGTACAGGCTTACAAAACACAAACTAAGAACAGGTAAACATTTGAAAATTTGCACAAATGAGACTACATAACCCAGCATAAGAATAAGCATGACTAAAATACTTACGTGTATGCACATCACCGGGAGATCAATGTAGTTTAGGAGTTCATGGTAAAACTTGACAGCCATGCATGAACTTAGGAACACCATAACTTTCTTTTTCTTGTTTTTCTTAATAAATGTGTACAACACCAGGAATCTTTTGTCTGCTGGACAAATCAAATAAGCTGGAAGAGAATAAAAGTATTAAAAGTTACATAATTATCCACTATATTTTGGTATTATTTCAAGCAGTTTTGTCTTTATTAAAAGCTTACAGATCTAAAACAAAATACTACTTTAATCATATAGTCTCTTAACTACAGCAAGTGAAATCATTCTCCTTTTGTTCACACTAAAGGTGTGAACAAAAGGAGAATGATTTCCAGTAAGAGTTGGTCGTTAACAATGATGCTGCAATTGTTTAGTATGTTTGTAGATGTGGCTGTATATGGCATGAATACTAGTGTATACACATGGGAGAGATGTGGGCCAAAAAAGATAGTAATCCGATATAAAGAAGTTATCACAGCTAAGTTTTTCAGATGAGAGTGGTATCAGGAGATTCAGACAAGATGTTGCAGCAGTCGGTAAGGGAATTTGGAAGAGTATTCAAAACAAAGTTCTAAATTTAATTCAGAAAAAAAGCAAGATAATGAGAAAAATTAGAAGCAGATAGACTGAACGATCACAGGTCAGCTTGAAGGGAATACAAAGACGGATAGTAGGTGAGCCCATGAAAGATGAGGTACATCAAACATATAAACTACCTAAAAGTTCCTCTAATAAGCATTGGTTATTCTTCACAATAAACTGAAACCAATTGAAATTTAATGCAGGTCTACATATCATGCATCATATTAAACAGTTACAAATATTTTGACACAAACAGCATACTGCCTCTTACCTTGCTCCAGACCCTCTACTGTGGCAGTGATTTTGTTACAATCAACATCCACTTCCATAGGCTCAGTTTTCAGAGCAAGTCTAGACAGCTCATCAGTTCGACTGTCTTTTGTAGCACTAAAAAGCATTGTCTGCCTTTTTTCTAGAAGAGGGTAAGGATATCAAATACAACTGTTAGAAATAATTATACATAACATTAAATTTTTTGGGTAAAAATTATATTTGGTTTCATGATATAACATTCTTAAGAACAAAAGCTAACTTCCTTAACCAATGTGTTCCTATTTTGGAAAAAAAATATAGCATTATCAAAAATGTTACAATGGAATTTTTTTTTTAACACGACGGCAGTCTCCCACTGAGGCAGGGTGACCCAAAAAAGAAACACTTTCTCTATCATTCAACACAGATACAGGATAAATTATTATTATTTTATTATTATCACACTGGCCGATTCCCACCAAGGCAGGGTGGCCCGAAAAAGAAAAACTTTTACCATCATTCACTCCATCACTGTCTTGCCAGAAGGGTGCTTTACACTACAGTTTAAACTGCAGCATTAACACCCCTCCTTCAGAGTGCAGGCACTGTACTTCCCATCTCCAGGACTCAAGTCCGGCCTGCCGGTTTCCCTGAACCCCTTCATAAATGTTACTTTGCTCACACTCCAACAGCACGTCAAGTATTAAAAACCATTTGTTTCCATTCACTCATAACAAACATGCTCACGCATGCCTGCTGGAAGTCCAAGCCCCTCGCACACAAAACCTCCTTTACCCCCTCCCTCCAACCTTTCCTACGCCGACCCATACCCCGCCTTCCTTCCACTACAGACTGATACACTCTTGAAGTCACTCTCTCTCGCTCCATTCTCTCTACATGTCCAAACCACCTCAACAACCCTTCCTCAGCCCTCTGGACAACAGTTTTGGTAATCCCGCACCTCCTCCTAACTTCCAAACTACAAATTCTCTGCATTATATTCACACCACACATTGCCCTCAGACATGACATCTCCATTGCCTCCAGCCTTCTCCTCGCTGCAACATTCATCACCCATGCTTCACACCCATATAAGAGTGTTGGTAAAAACTCTCTCTCATACATTCCCCTCTTTGCCTCCAAGGACAAAGTTCTTCATCTCCACAGACTCCTAAGTGCACCACTCACCCTTTTCCCCTCATCAAATCTATGATTCACCTCATCTTTCGTAGACCCATCCGCTGACACGTCCACTCCCAAATATCTGAATACATTCACCTCCTCCATACTCTCTCCCTCCAATCTGATATCCAATCTTTTTGTTATCCTCATAACCTTACTCTTTCCTGTATTCACTTTTAATTTTCTTCCTTTGCACACCCTACCAAATTCATCCACCAATCTCGGCAACTTCTCTTCAGAATCTCCCAACAGCACAGTGTCATCAGCAAAAAGCAACTGTGACAACTCCCACTTTATGTGTGATTCTTTATCTTTTAACTCCACCCCTCTTGCCAAGACCCTCGCATTTACTTCACTTACAACCCCATCTATAAATATATTAAACAACCACGGTGACATCACACATCCTTGTCTAAGGCCTACTTTTACTGGGAAATAATTTCCCTCTTTCCTACATACTCTAACTTCAGCCTCACTATCCTCGTAAAAACTCTTCACTGCTTTCACTAACCTACCTCCTACACCATACACCTGCAACATCTGCCACATTGCCCCCCCTATCCACCCTGTCATACGCCTTTTCCAAATCCATAAATGCCACAAAAACCTCTTTAGCCTTATCTAAATACTGTTCACTTACATGTTTCACTGTAAACACCTGGTCCACACACCCCCTACCTTTCCTAAAGCCTCCTTGTTCATCTGCTATCCTATTCTCCGTCTTACTCTTAATTCTTTCAATAATAACTCTACCATACACTTTACCAGGTATACTCAACAGACTTATCCCCCTATAATTTTTGCACTCTCTTTTGTCCCCTTTGCCTTTATACAAAGGAACTATGCATGCTCTCTGCCAATCCCTAGGTACCTTACCCTCTTCCATACATTTATTAAATAATTGCACCAACCACTCCAAAACTATATTCCCACCTGCTTTTAACATTTCTATCTTTATCCCATCAATCCCGGCTGCCTTACCCCCTTTCATTTTACCTACTGCCTCACGAACTTCCCCCACACTCACTACTGGCTCTTCCTCACTCCTACAAGATGTTATTCTTCATTGCCCTATACACGAAATCACAGCTTCCCTATCTTCATCAACATTTAACAATTCCTCAAAATATTCCCTCCATCTTCCCAATACCTCTAACTCTCCATTTAATAACTCTCCTCTCCTAATTTTAACTGACAAATCCATTTGTTCTCTAGGCTTCCTTAACTTGTTAATCTCACTCTAAAACTTTTTCTTATTTTCAACAGAATTTGTTGATAACATCTCACCCACTCTCTCATTTGCTCTCTTTTTACATTGCTTCACCACTCTCTTAACCTCTCTCTTTTTCTCCATATACTCTTCCCTCCTTGCATCACTTCTACTTTGTAAAAACTTCTCATATGCTAACTTTTTCTCCCTTTACATCATTCCACCAATCGCTCCTCTTCCCTCCCGCACCCACTTTCCTGTAACCACAAACTTCTGCTGAACACTCTAACACTACATTTTTAAACCTACCCCATACCTCTTCGACCCCATTTCCTATGCTCTCATTAGCCCATCTATCCTCCAATAGCTGTTTATATCTTACCCTAACTGCCTCCTCTTTTAGTTTATAAACCTTCACCTTTCTCTTCCCTGATGCTTCTATTCTCCTTGTATCCCTTCTACCTTTTACTCTCAGTGTAGCTACAACTAGAAAGTGATCTGATATATCTGTGGCCCCTCTATAAGGCTCTATTGAAGCTCAACAATATGAATTATAACCTACTTTGCAATAATTCCCTTTATCTATACACTGGAAACATACTGTACACTGATTTTTTTCTTTTTGGGTCACCCTGCCTCGGTGAGAAATGGCCGACATGTTAAAAAAAAAAACTTACTAGGCAATATTCGCAAAATCTGCTTCATTTCCTCCTCAAATCCCACGTCAAAGATTCTATCAGCTTCATCAATAACCAAAGATACCAAGTTCTTATACATAAAATGTGGTGTGTGTTGCAAGTGATCTATAAGCCTTCCTGGAGTAGCCACTAATATATTTACTCCTGAAATAAAAAATAAAGAAATTTTAAGTATACTACTGTAGAGAGAAATTTTTAATTAAAACATAAGAGCAATAATACAAACCTCAACTTGCCATGCCTACTAAATTCTATTTACCAAACTCACTCACATCCCAAAATAACCCACAGTGCACATGCAATATTAGAAAACCCTTAAAAGATCATTAACAAAAATAGGAAACTTTCTTTAAACTGTATCCAAGATGCTAAATTACCAGTAATTAAATGCTAAATTAAAAACAAATTACAAACCCAAAAGTTAACATAAAAATTTAATTCATCGCATTGTGGAGATTACTCAATGTGATGAACTATAATAAAATACAGTATTTTACCTTTGGCTAGTTTCAGTGCTTCACTTTTGCGATCAGCACCTCCCATAATGAGCCCGTAGGTCTGCGTGTGTTCCTGCATCACTTCTCGCAATACACCGAAGGTCTGCATGGACAGTTCACGTGTTGGAGACACAATGATGGCACCAGTACCTAAATAACAATAACTAGAATTACTGATATTATAGTTTGCACATGTGAAATAGCTGTCTATCCCTTTGTTGTGACCAATTCCCATAATTTTAACCTTGATGACCATGTCCCACCAAAGTAGGGTGACCCAAAGAAGATACACATTTACATTCCCAATCCCCCCCCCCCCCAAAAAAAAAATAGGAATTATATATAAAATATTACTTAAACAGTCAACATATCAAGTTACAACATGGGTGTCCATAGAAAATGCAAATTATTTACTGAACCTTGTAACCTGTCCCTAAGCCATTGAGCAAGGGCCAAGTGTGCAAGTAGTATATGCAGGGGTATATTAATATTGTGCAATAATAATTTATCTTTCACCTGCATCCTGAAAAAATAAAGAGAGGCCTTGCTTACCATTTCTTGGCTTAAACTTCAACTTGTATATTAATTCTACAACAGGAATAATAAAAGCCAGGGTTTTGCCGGCACCAGTTTTGGCTGTTCCACGTAAATCTCGTCCTTCCAACAAATTTGGAATAGCTTTGGCTTGAATCTCTGTCATTTCTGTGAACCCCATTTGATCGATGGCTTTCATGGTTTCATCAGAGATAACACTGCGAAGACTATCAAATGATCTGCTTGTTGCTGTATCAAACCCAAGTGTGCTAGTACCTAGAGAAGAAAAATAAGGGTATTACTGTGCTGAAGAATGAGACACTTTGTACAACATTTGAGAATCATCTTCACCGTTCTTGTCTGTATTGGACTAAAGAAGCCACTGGCTGAAGAAACGTTTCCACAATAAAAATTCCCAAATGTTGCACAAGTGTTACTTCAACTTGTCATTTTTTAAAACCATTTACTTCACATTATTATGTGTATTTTCTTTATATTATCTGAAGGAGTGAAAGAGCCCACAAAGATGTTCCCTGTGAAACAAATGAGAAAAAACAAAATGAAGAGCAAAAATTAAATGCATTAATGTAAAGAGAAAACAAATGGATCACAGTTTTGATGTCAAATAAGTGTTTCATTTCTCTCTATCTATCTATCTCTCTCTGTCTCTCACACACACAGTGACAAGTAAACCTATATATTCAAAGTAGTCCCTAGAAACTATTATTAGTGTGCAAATATGTATGTTAAACCAGTTCCTAACATCAATCAGGTGATAAAAGAGAAAAAGCCTGTAAAAGGAGAAAGATCAAGTGCACAAGTGTAATACAGAGCATATAAATGTCATCAAAATAACCAGCAAACACCGAACCCACAATAACATGACAACTCCCAATAATAATAAGAGTAGAATTTTTTACTAACCATTTTTGCCCTCTTCACTTTCATAGCCAGTCTCTCCTTCATCCTCCTCATCATTGTTTTCTGTTTTGCTTTTATCCATTTCCTTCTCTTCAAGAGATTCATTCATCTTTGTTTTTTCTGTGAGAGCCGCCTTAATTTCTTTGGGTTGTGCTTCAGGCTGGACTTCATTATCAGCTCCAGCATCCAGTGTTTCCTCTACAATCTTTAATTTCTTCCTCTTTTCTGAAGGAAAAAAATAAATATTAATCATGAGGAACTTGGCTTAAGATTACCCAAGTCCATGGTTACAAAAAATATACTATGATATAGCACTGGAGCCTTTACTGAATTTTAACAGAATAAACAGTAAATAGAATATAATTAGAATTTTAATATATTGAGTTGTTTACCAATACAATCCATGAGGAAACAGGTGCTTTCTCTCAAGAAGATCAAGGCTAGATCTTCCACTACTTCTTTCACTGAATGACTCTCAAAGATTTAGACAGTTCATATAAACATTATAACTTAACTGTAAGAGCAAATATGGGTGATACAAATGAACTGCAAAAAAACCTGTGATCACATAAATTTGCCATTTAAAGCACAATTATTATTATAATCAAAAGGAAGCACTAAGCCACAAGGGCTATACACAAAAATTTGACAATGATTTCCACTAAATGAATCAATGCACACTGATGACAATGAACATGACAAATTCATCAGTAACCAAAACAGTATACTGTATAACATTCTTAGAATGTTTGGTATTACTTACTCTTTTTGGGTACAGGTTCATCTCCAGCAGGTCGTTTACCGAGGACTGGATGACAGTGGATCAACCTTTCAGTTTCATCCTCAGGTAACTTTTCCTCTGGCAAAGAAAAAATATGTATCGTACCTGTAGACAATTTTCACTACTGTACAATCTTAATTTATCTTAACTAAATCCCTATTATATCCATGAGCTTAAGGCAAGCATTAAACTCAAAATAGCAGCTTGAAAAAACATCTGCAGATTTAACCTGAATAAAGATTACTTACCACACATTATTGGTGCTTTATTTCTGCCACTTTTCCAATCAAAACATTAAGTTTATTTAGGCAGAGGTACATATAAATACAATTATCATACATAGTGTAAATTACCTAGAATAACAAAAAAAAAAAAAAAAAAAGCAAAGTGACTTATTGTATCCCCCAAATTAATTAATTTGCCTTTTTTTCACTCATGATGCTTCAAATGCTTGGATTTGTATCAAGAAATATAAAATTTAGAATACATGTACTGAGAATATCTAAACATGAAAAAAAAAATCAAAATAGCAGATTCAGATTTAGAAAGATTGTGTAGCCGTTTCCCTTTCTGGAGGAAACCTTATTTTCTTTCTCAATCCCACCCATGTTTGGACAGCATATTTTTCCCGAACTTCCAGGAGTTAGGGCTCAATAAGGTATACAATTGGCTCAGTTGAAAGCGCCATTATCTCAGGCACCGAGGGACCAGGGATAGAGTCTGACACAGGTGAAATGTCAAGCAGGTTTCCTCATGCCTGTTGCTCCTGTTCACCTAGCAGTAAGTAGGTACCTGGGTAATAGTCGACTGTTGTGCGTCGCATCCTGGGGAAAAGGAAATGACCAAAATGGAAATAAGACAATCCCAATGACAGACTTTATTGGGTCGTTCTGGGTAAATAACCCTCCAAATTAAAAAAAAAAAAAATTCCAACAAAATCAATCTTAATGGGTCTTTATGTGTCAACAACTCATTATGGTTAGCAATTCAAGCAAAAAGTAAGCTTATTCAGCTACGACTTTACACATTTCTGGACGATTACAACTGAAATCACATATAACATGAAAAATAATGAGGAAATGGTATGGTGATACCGACAAGATGTGGAAAAAGACACTTATGTACAGTTCAGGACATTTATTAGAGGAAACATTTCGCCACGAGTGGCGAAATGTTTCCTCTAATAAATGTCCTGAACTGTACATAAGTGTCTTTTTCCACATGAAAAATAATGCAGGATAACCAAAAGTGGAAAGCACATTTTTGTTACTCACACTGAAGCACTAAATCCATAGGGGTCACATGATCCCAAGGATTTTTTATAGGCGGCAAGTATAATTTAGGCATGGGTACACAAGTACAATTATCATAAATAGTGCAAATTACCCGCCAGGATAACCCCAAAAAAATATCAGACAAAGTGACTTATTTCCATTGGGTTCCTGGTTTCCATTGGGGTCAACCAGGTAATTTACATGTCACCATGTACATTTCTAACCACCTAAATTTCCGTAACAATACTTATGTATAACTATACCTAAGTAAAGTAACTCATTAAACTTGATCCAAGGAAGGGAAGGATAACCCCCACCTCCTCGGATCAAGAGCCTCACGTTCACCACAATCTTACCAGAAACAACAGAGACTTTCTCTTTTTCTTTAACTTTCAACAATTTCAGTTTATTCTTCTGACTGTTCTTGAGCTTCCTCATGAATATTTTCTTCTGAATAGTTGGCGCCATGGTGTTAATAAATAAATATTATAAAACACCTCAGACAGACATGTCAGCAGACATGTGCTGCTGTGGTGGTACGCTGATCCTTATCTCAGGTTTGTATTATCTACATCAATCAATGATTTTTACATAAATAAACAATTATTAACTTTTCTTTCATCAAATACTCCTTCATTATTCATTTTTGTTGTGTTATGTCTTTGTTCTAAATCAATAATTTTGATTAGTACATGATATAGTTGTTAATAACTGTAGTGTTTAACATGGAAATAAACCTGCGTTTGTGAAAAACAGACCTAAATATTTTATGAAAACACTAAATTATTATTATTATTATTATTATTATTATTATTATTATTATTATTATTATTATTATTATTATTATTATTATTATTATTATTATTATTATTATTATTATTATTATTATTTTATTATTATTATTATTATTATTATTATTATTATTATTATTATTATTATTATTATTATTATTATTATTATTATTATTATTATTATTATTATTATTATTATTATTATTATTATTATTATTATTATTATTATTATTATTATTATTATTATTATTATTATTATTATTACAGTTAAGTGAAGCAATAGGTAATTATGTGAGTTTGCCGAGAATTTATTCCTAAAAATGCCCAATATTACGTTCATCCAGGACCCCCAATGGCTGTAAGTCAATGGGCTAAGTAAGTTTATTTAGGTACAGGTACACCTAAGTACCATTAGTAAGTAAGTAAGTAAGTTTATTCAGGTATACACAAATACATAGATTATCATACATATCAGCATATGTGTAGAGAGAACTAGGATAACCCAAAAACGTCAGAGTTCCTTATTTCCAGACTTATTTCCATTAGGGTCCTTGACTTATTCCCATTGGGACCCTTGGCTCATTCCCATTGGGATACTTGACTTATTCCCATTGGGATCCTTGGCTTATTCCCATTGGGACCCTTGGCTCATTCCCATTGGGATACTTGACTTATTCCCATTGGGATCCTTGGCTTATTCCCATTGGGACCCTTGGCTCATTCCCATTGGGATACTTGACTTATTCCCATTGGGATCCTTGACTTATTCCCATTGGGATCCTTGACTTATTCCCATTGGGATCCATGACTTATTCCCATTGGGATCCTTGGCTTATTCCCATTTGGGATCCATGACTTATTCCCATTGGGGTCCTTGACTTATTCCCATTGGGATCCTTGGCTTATTCCCATTGGGATCCTTGACTTATTCCCATTTGGATCCTTGACTTATTCCCATTGGGGTCCTTGACTTATTCCCATTGGGATCCTTGACTTATTCCCATTGAGATCCTTGACTTATTCCCATTGGGATCCTTGGCTTATTCCCAATGGGATCCTTGACTTATTCCCATTGGGGTCCTTGACTTATTCACATTGGGATCCTTGACTTATTCCCATTGGGATCCTTGGCTTATTCCCATTGGGATCCTTGACTTATTCCCATTGAGATCCTAGACTTATTCCCATTGGGGTCCTTGACTTATTCCCATTGGGATCCTTGACTTATTCCCATTGGGATCCTTGACTTATTCCCATTGGGATCCTTGACTAATTCTCATTGGGATCCTTGGCTTATTCCCATTGGGATCCTTGACTTATTCCAGAGTCACTTGTTTGCACAGAACTGCTTAATGCCTCAAATGATGTAGTGGAAGTTTTAGCAGTAAAGGTCGAGAACCCAAACCTAGTCATTGTGGTAGTCTACAAGCCTCTGGATGCAACATCCCAGCAATTCCAGGCACAGCTGTTAAAAATTGACCACTGTCTGGAAAATCTTCCAGCTCCTGCACCCAACATCTTGCTCCTGGGGGATTTCAACTTAAGGCACCTAAAATGGAGGAATATAGCAAATAATATTGTTGCAGTAATAACACCAGGAGGCAGCTCTGATGAAAACTCACACTCACACGAGCTTTTAAATCTCTGCACAAAATTCAATTTAAATCAGCAAATAATAGAGCCTACTAGAATGGAGAATACACTAGACCTCATCTTCACTAACAATGATGATCTGATAAGAAATGTCACCATATCAAAAACAATATACTCAGATCACAACATAATTGAGGTTCAGACATGTATGCGTGGAGCCCTAGACCGACAAAATGAGATTAGTCACGAGGGAGCATTCACCAAATTCAACTTCAATAACAAAAACATAAAGCGAGACCAAGTAAACCAAGTCCTAACCGATATAAGCTGGGAAGATATACTAAGCAACACAGACCCCAACTTATGCCTAGAACAGATTAACTTGGTGGCACTCGATGTATGCACAAGGCTTATTCCTCTAAGAAAAAGGAGGAGTAGATGTAAAATCGAAAGAGACAGGCGCTCCCTTTACAGGCGACGGAAAAGAATAACAGAGCGGCTAAAAGAGGTCAATATATCTGAAATGCGTAGGGAGACACTGGTCAGAGAAATAGCAAACATCGAACTTAAGCTAAAGGAATCTTATAGGAGTCAGGAATCGCGGGAAGAACTAAAAGCCATAAATGAAATCGAAAGAAACCCAAAGTATTTTTTCTCCTGTGCCAAATCAAAATCGAGAACAACGTCCAGTATTGGGCCCTTACTTAAACAAGATGGGTCCTACACAGATGACAGCAAGGAAATGAGTGAGCTACTCAAGTCCCAATATGACTCAGTTTTTAGCAAGCCACTAACCAGACTGAGAGTCGAAGATCAAAATGAATTTTTTATGAGAGAGCCACAGAATTTGGTTAACACAAGCCTATCTGATGTTATCCTGACGCCAAATGACTTTGATCAGGCGATAAATGACATGCCCATGCACTCTGCCCCAGGGCCAGACTCATGGAACTCCGTGTTCATCAAGAACTGCAAAAAGCCCCTATCACGAGCCTTTACCATCCTAGGGAGAGGGAGCATGGACACGGGGGTCGTCCCACAGTTACTAAAAACAACAGACATTGCCCCACTCCACAAAGGGGGCAGTAAAGCAACAGCAAAGAACTACAGACCGAGAGCACTAACATCCCATATCATAAAAATCTTTGAAAGGGTCCTAAGAAGCAAGATCACCACCCATCTAGAAACCCATCAGTTACACAACCCAGGGCAACATGGGTTTAGAACAGGTCGCTCCTGTCTGTCTCAACTATTGGATCACTACGACAAGGTTCTAGATGCACTAGAAGACAAAAAGAATGCAGATGTAATATATACAGACTTTGCAAAAGCCTTCGACAAGTGTGACCATGGCGTAATAGCGCACAAAATGCGTGCTAAAGGAATAACAGGAAAAGTCGGTCGATGGATCTATAATTTCCTCACTAACAGAACACAGAGAGTAGTAGTCAACAGAGTAAAGTCCGAGGCAGCCACGGTGAAAAGCTCTGTTCCACAAGGCACAGTACTCGCTCCCATCTTGTTTCTCATCCTCATATCTGACATAGACAAGGATGTCAGCCACAGCACCGTGTCTTCCTTTGCAGATGACACCCGAATCTGCATGACAGTGTCTTCCATTGCAGACACTGCAAGGTTCCAGGCGGACATCAACCAAATCTTTCAGTGGGCTGCAGAAAACAATATGAAGTTCAACGATGAGAAATTTCAATTACTCAGATATGGTAAACACGAGGAAATTAAATCTTCATCAGAGTACAAAATAAATTCTGGCCACAAAATAGAGAGAAACACCAACGTCAAAGACCTGGGAGTGATCATGTCGGAGGATCTCACCTTCAAGGACCATAACATTGTATCAATCGCATCTGCTAAAAAAAATGACAGGATGGATAATGAGAACCTTCAAAACGAGGGATGCCAGGCCCATGATGACACTCTTCAGGTCACTTGTTCTATCTAGGCTGGAATATTGCTGCACACTAACAGCACCTTTCAAGGCAGGTGAAATTGCCGACCTAGAAAATGTACAGAGAACCTTCACGGCGCGCATAACGGAGATAAAACACCTCAATTACTGGGAGCGCTTGAGGTTCCTGAACCTGTATTCCCTGGAACGCAGGCGGGAGAGATACATGATTATATACACCTGGAAAATCCTAGAGGGACTAGTACCGAACTTGCACACGAAAATCACTCACTACGAAAGCAAAAGACTTGGCAGACGATGCAACATCCCCCCAATGAAAAGCAGGGGTGTCACTAGCACGTTAAGAGACCATACAATAAGTGTCAGGGGCCCGAGACTGTTCAACTGCCTCCCAGCATACATAAGGGGGATTACCAACAGACCCCTGGCAGTCTTCAAGCTGGCACTGGACAAGCACCTAAAGTCGGTTCCTGATCAGCCGGGCTGTGGCTCGTACGTTGGTTTGCGTGCAGCCAGCAGTAACAGCCTGGTTGATCAGGCTCTGATCCACCAGGAGGACTGGTCACAGACCGGGCCGCGGGGGTGTTGACCCCCGGAACTTTCTCCAGGTAAACTCCAGGTAATTGGGATCCTTGACTTATTCCCATTGGGGTCCTTGACTTATTCCTATTGGGATCCTTGACTTATTCCCATTGGGATCCTTGACTTATTCCCATTGGGATCCTTGACTTATTCCCATTGGGATCCTTGACTTATTCTCATTGGGATCCTTGGCTTATTCCCATTGGGATCGTTGACTTATTCCCATTGGGATCCTTGACTTATTCCCATTGGGATCCTTGACTTATTCCCATTTGGATCCTTGACTTATTCCCATTGGGATCCTTGACTTATTCCCATTGGGATCCTTGACTTATTCCCATTGGGACCCTTGACTTATTCCCATTGGGGTCCTTGACTTATTCCCATTGGGATCCTTGGCTTATTCCCATTGGGATCCTTGACTTATTCCCATTGGGATCCTTGACTTATTCCCATTGGGATCCTTGACTTATTCCCATTGGGGTCCTTGACTTATTCCCATTGGGATCCTTGACTTATTCCCATTGGGATCCTTGACTTATTCCCATTGGGATCCTTGACTTATTCCCATTGGGATCCTTGACTTATTCTCATTGGGATCCTTGGCTTATTCCCATTGGGATCCTTGACTTATTCCCATTGGGATCCTTGACTTATTCCCATTGGGGTCCTTGACTTATTCCCATTGGGATCCTTGACTTATTCCCATTGGGATCCTTGACTTATTCCCATTGGGATCCTTGACTTATTCCCATTGGGATCCTTGACTTATTCCCATTGGGGTCCTTGACTTATTCTCATTGGGATCCTTGGCTTATTCCCATTGGGATCCTTGACTTATTCCCATTGGGATCCTTGACTTATTCCCATTGGGATCCTTGACTTATTCCCATTGGGGTCCATGACTTATTCCCATTGGGATCCTTGGCTTATTCCCATTGGGATCCTTGACTTATTCCCATTGGGGTCCTTGACTTATTCCCATTGAGATCCTTGACTTATTCCCATTGGGATCCTTGGCTTATTCCCATTGGGATCCTTGACTTATTCCCATTGGGGTCCTTGACTTATTCCCATTGGGATCCTTGGCTTTTTCCCATTGGGATCCTTGACTTATTCCCATTGGGGCCCTTGACTTATTCCCATTGGGGCCCTTGACTTATTCCCATTGGGGCCCTTGACTTATTCCCATTGGGGCCCTTGACTTATTCCCATTGGGGCCCTTGACTTATTCCCATTGGGGCCCTTGACTTATTCCCATTGGGATCCTTGACTTATTCCCATTGGGATCCTTGACTTATTCCCATTGGGATCCTTGACTTATTCTCATTGGGATCCTTGGCTTATTCCCATTGGGATCCTTGACTTATTCCCATTGGGATCCTTGACTTATTCCCATTGGGGTCCTTGACTTATTCCCATTGGGATCCTTGACTTATTCCCATTGGGATCCTTGACTTATTCCCATTGGGATCCTTGACTTATTCCCATTGGGATCCTTGACTTATTCCCATTGGGGTCCTTGACTTATTCTCATTGGGATCCTTTGCTTATTCCCATTGGGATCCTTGACTTATTCCCATTGGGATCCTTGACTTATTCCCATTGGGATCCTTGACTTATTCCCATTGGGGTCCTTGACTTATTCCCATTGGGATCCTTGGCTTATTCCCATTGGGATCCTTGACTTATTCCCATTGGGGTCCTTGACTTATTCCCATTGAGATCCTTGACTTATTCCCATTGGGATCCTTGGCTTATTCCCATTGGGATCCTTGACTTATTCCCATTGGGGTCCTTGATGTTCAGTCCTGCCACTGACTGCCCAGTAGGTTTTTTATGTCATGGACGGGCTAATCTTAGAGTGCTACCACAGCACATGCTGTATGAGCCTGGTACCCAGAGGTCTGGTAAAGATGGTACCCAAATCTGGGAGGGTAATGGAAAGGACACAAGTTTTAAATTAAAAAGGAATGGGAATAAAACGTTCCCAATTTGATCAGGTAGACCAGAATTTGCATAGATTTGATTTCTGTTTGCCAGGATTTTTTTTTTGTGGCTGCGTTCCCTACTGGTGGATTTATTTCTAACTTCCCACTATCTACACCACCTGTATTAACATCAATGCCACCATCAGTTTTCCTTGGTAATGTCAGGTAAAAAGACACAAGTACAAGTAGTGTGACATTTTACCGTGACAACGTTGAGGTGTCCCGTAGCTGGATCAGCTCACACACTCAAGTCCGGGGATCAAATCTCCTTCGATACGGCTGGAAAACATTAGGGACGTGTTTCCATAAGACACCTGTTGTCCATGTTCACCCATCAGTTTAAAATGGGTACCCGGGTGTTAGTGGACTGGTGTGGGTCGCATCCTGGGACAAAACTGACCTAATTCGCCCGAAATACTCAGCATATCAAACAGCTTTCTATATAGTAGTATGTCATTGATGTCAGCTATGGTCTGTGTAAGTTGTATCATGTACTTGTAGTAAATAAAAATATTATTATATTATTATTATTTCACTCTCCAGGATGTATGTCAAGCCGTCTGTGTCCTGGTACTTAACATTGTCGGTAATTCTACCAACATTAATACATTACTGGTAATGAATCAATACTGTTCCCCCATATATCATCCCTGTTTCTCCATCTTCATCAGTGTTGGTTGACTAAGCATTTCCACTATAAAGATACTCAAGTATTGCACGTGTGTTATATTTATTTTGTGCAATACTCTGATAATCTTACACAATCTGCTGTCTGTCCCACCTTCATTGTAGATTCACTCTCACTGCAACAGACATGCATTATGCATGTCTGGCTCCCTTAACCCTCATATTTACTGACCACATCGACTCAAGGCCGAGGGACTGATTACCTCAAATTCCTGCTCTTCACCATTCTCTTGGTTGTCAGTAAATGTGGGGCTGATAGTGCTGTCCTGGGAGACAGTAATGGTGAAGCTGGAGGTGCTGTCCTGGGAGGCAGTAATGGTGAAGCTGGAGGAGCTGTCCTGGGAGACAGTAATGGTGAAGCTGGAGATTTTGTCCAGGTAGTCGGGAATTATACGCAGGAAGGAATACATATAAATGACCTCATAGGGGACAGGAGCCGTAGTGGGGAAACAAGTGTAGTCAAAGATAAGATAAAACCAATATTGCAAACTAGAAATACCACAGGAAATAGCAAACAAGAGGACTCCACTAGCAATAGTGAGGATATATTACCAAAAACAACTGGTGGGAGCTCCATTGTTGGTGCTAGGGAGGATAGGAATAAGACAGGTAAACATGCACCAACAGGGAATACAGTCACAGAAACCCAAGGCAAACGGAAACCAAGCCTGTGCACATACTATGCACTTGGTATCTCCAGACATGGGAAATCTGGAAAAACAGACGGGACGTGCAACTATGACCACCCTAGAAAATGCCGTGCCCATATGACAACAGGAAAATGCAAACTCCCTTCCTGTAAGCTCTTTCACCCTGAAATGTGTACCTCTTCAATACAGGAAAGACTGTTATAACTTAAATTGCCAGGCACACCATCTAAATAGGACAAAAAGATACAAAACATCCAGGCCATGGGAAAACCTGGGTAGCCACAGCCACTCAAGAGGGAGAGGTTTTTTAGTGCCAGGGAGGAAAAAAAACTGGCAGGAAATGGCAGAAATCGTACACCAAATCCAGTCATTCCTGGAGTGGAACCACAGTCGATGGCCTCCACTCCAAACCAACAGATACAGATACTAATGCCGGAAAAAAATCCCCCCCCCCCAGTACCAACAATACCACCAGTCCGATGAAATTCTTCTTTGCAAATATACAGGGTCTAAAGCCAGCAACAAACAACAAAATACCTTTCATCCGTGGACTGCTTGCAGAGGCAAAGGCAATGTTCGCGGCTTTCACTGAGACCCACATAAAGGATCACTTGGACAACGAAATATGGATCCCAGGTTACAACCTATACAGATGTGACAGAGTGAACAGGCAAAAGGGGGGAAGGTTGGCCTGTACATTGCAGAGTCACTTGTTTGCACAGAACTGCTTAATGCCTCAAATGACGTAGTGGAAGTTTTAGCAGTAAAGGTCGAGAACCAAAACCTAGTCATTGTGGTAGTCTACAAGCCTCCGGATGCAACATCCCAGCAATTCCAGGAACAGCTGTTAAAAATTGACCACTGTCTGGAAAATCTTCCAGCTCCTGCACCCAACATCTTGCTCCTGGGGGATTTCAACTTAAGGCACCTAAAATGGAGGAATATAGCAAATAATATTGTTGCAGTAATAACACCAGGAGGCAGCTCTGATGAAAACTCACACTCACACGAGCTTTTAAATCTCTGCACAAAATTCAATTTAAACCAGCAAATAATAGAGCCTACTAGACTGGAGAATACACTAGACCTCATCTTCACTAACAATGATGATCTGATAAGAAATGTCACCATATCAAAAACAATATACTCAGATCACAACATAATTGAGGTTCAGACATGTATGCGTGGAGCCCCAGACCGACAAAATGAGACTAGTCACGAGGGAGCATTCACCAAATTCAACTTCAATAACAAAAACATAAAGTGGGACCAAGTAAACCAAGTCCTAACCGATATAAGCTGGGAAGATATACTAAGCAACACAGACCCAAACTTATGCCTAGAACAGATTAACTCGGTGGCACTCGATGTATGCACAAGGCTTATTCCTCTAAGAAAAAGGAGGAGTAGATGTAAAATAGAAAGAGACAGGCGCTCCCTTTACAGGCGACGGAAAAGAATAACAGAGCGGCTAAAAGAGGTCAATATATCAGAAATGCGCAGGGAGACACTGGTCAGAGAAATAGCAAGCATCGAACTTAAGCTAAAAGAATCCTTTAGGAGTCAGGAATCGCGGGAAGAACTAAAAGCCATAAATGAAATCGAAAGAAACCCAAAGTATTTCTTCTCCTATGCCAAATCAAAATCGAGAACAACGTCCAGTATTGGGCCCCTACTTAAACAAGATGGGTCCTACACAGATGACAGCAAGGAAATGAGTGAGCTACTCAAGTCCCAATATGACTCAGTTTTTAGCAAGCCGCTAACCAGACTGAGAGTCGAAGATCAAAATGAATTTTTTATGAGAGAGCCACAAAATTTGATTAACACAAGCCTATCCGATGTTATCCTGACGCCAAATGACTTCGAACAGGCGATAAATGACATGCCCATGCACTCTGCCCCAGGGCCAGACTCATGGAACTCTGTGTTCATCAAGAACTGCAAGAAGCCCCTATCACGAGCCTTTTCCATCCTATGGAGAGGGAGCATGGACACGGGGGTCGTCCCTCAGTTACTAAAAACAACAGACATAGCCCCACTCCACAAAGGGGGCAGTAAAGCAACAGCAAAGAACTACAGACCAATAGCACTAACATCCCATATCATAAAAATCTTTGAAAGGGTCCTAAGAAGCAAGATCACCACCCATCTAGAAACCCATCAGTTACACAACCCAGGGCAACATGGGTTTAGAACAGGTCGCTCCTGTCTGTCTCAACTACTGGATCACTACGACAAGGTCCTAAATGCACTAGAAGACAAAAAGAATGCAGATGTAATATATACAGACTTTGCAAAAGCCTTCGACAAGTGTGACCATGGCGTAATAGCGCACAAAATGCGCGCTAAAGGAATAACAGGAAAAGTTGGTCGATGGATCTATAATTTCCTCACTAACAGAACACAGAGAGTAGTCGTCAACAGAGTAAAGTCCGAGGCAGCTACGGTGAAAAGCTCTGTTCCACAAGGCACAGTACTAGCTCCCATCTTGTTCCTCATCCTCATATCCGACATAGACAAGGATGTCAGCCACAGCACCGTGTCTTCCTTTGCAGATGACACCCGAATCTGCATGACAGTGTCTTCCATTGCAGACACTGCAAGGCTCCAGGCGGACATCAACCAAATCTTTCAGTGGGCTGCAGAAAACAATATGAAGTTCAACGATGAGAAATTTCAATTACTCAGATATGGTAAACATGAGGAAATTAAATCTTCATCAGAGTACAAAACAAATTCTGGCCACAAAATAGAGCGAAACACCAACGTCAAAGACCTGGGAGTGATTATGTCGGAGGATCTCACCTTCAAGGACCATAACATTGTATCAATCGCATCTGCTAGAAAAATGACAGGATGGATAATGAGAACCTTCAAAACTAGGGAGGCCAAGCCCATGATGACACTCTTCAGGTCACTTGTTCTATCTAGGCTGGAATATTGCTGCACTCTAACAGCACCTTTCAAGGCAGGTGAAATTGCCGACCTAGAAAATGTACAGAGAACTTTCACGGCGCGCAAAACGGAGATAAAACACCTCAATTACTGGGAGCGCTTGAGGTTTCTAAACCTGTATTCCCTGGAACGCAGGAGGGAGAGATACATGATTATATACACCTGGAAAATCCTAGAGGGACTAGTACCGAACTTGCACACGAAAATCACTCACTACGAAAGCAAAAGACTTGGCAGACGATGCACCATCCCCCCAATGAAAAGCAGGGGTGTCACTAGCACGTTAAGAGACCATACAATAAGTGTCAGGGGACCGAGACTGTTCAACTGCCTCCCAGCACACATAAGCGGGATTACCAACAGACCCCTGGCAGTCTTCAAGCTGGCACTGGACAAGCACCTAAAGTCAGTTCCTGATCAGCCGGGCTGTGGCTCGTACGTTGGTTTGCGTGCAGCCAGCAGCAACAGCCTGGTTGATCAGGCGCTGATCCACCAGGAGGCCTGGTCACAGACCGGGCCGCGGGGGCGTTGACCCCCGAAACTCTCTCCAGGTAAACTCTCCAGGTAAACCAGCAAACAATAGAGCCTACTAGAATGGAGAATACACTAGACCTCATATTCACTAACAATGATGATCTGATAAGAAATGTCACCATATCGAAAACAATATACTCAGATCACAACATAATTGAGGTTCAGACATGTATGCGCGGAGCCCCAGACCGACATAATGAGATGAGTCACGAGGGAGCATTCACCAATAACAAAAACATAAAGTGGGACCAAGTAAACCAAGTCCTAACCGTTATAAGCTGGGAAGATAGACTAAGCAACACAGACCCCAACTTATGCCTAGAACAGATTAACTTGGTGGCACTCGATGTATGCACAAGGCTTATTCCTCTAAGAAAAAGGAGGAGTAGATGTAAAATAGAAAGAGACAGGCGCTCCCTTTACAGGCGACGGAAAAGAATAACAGAGCGGCTAAAAGAGGTCAATATATCTGAAATGCGTAGGGAGACACTGGTCAGAGAAATAGCAAGCATCGAACTTAAGCTAAAGGAATCTTATAGGAGTCAGGAATCGCGGGAAGAACTAAAAGCCATAAATGAAATCGAAAGAAACCCAAAGTATTTCTTCTCCTATGCCAAATCAAAGTCGAGAACAACGTCCAGTATTGGGCCCCTACTTAAACAAGATAGGTCCTACACAGATGACAGCAAGGAAATGAGTGAGCTACTCAAGTCCCAATATGACTCAGTTTTTAGCAAGCCGCTAACCAGACTGAGAGTCGAAGATCAAAATGATTTTTTTATGGGAGAGCCACAGAATTTGGCTAACACAAGCCTATTCGATGTTATCCTGACGCCAAATGACTTCGAACAGGCGATAAATGACATGCCCATGCACTCTGCCCCAGGGCCAGACTCATGGAACTCTGTGTTCATCAAGAACTGCAAGAAGCCCCTATCACGAGCCTTTACCATCCTATGGAGAGGGAGCATGGACACGGGGGTCGTCCCACAGTTACTAAAAACAACAGACATAGCCCCACTCCACAAAGGGGGCAGTAAAGCAACAGCAAAGAACTACAGACCGAGAGCACTAACATCCCATATCATAAAAATCTTAGAAAGGGTCCTAAGAAGCAAGATCACCACCCATCTAGAAACCCATCAGTTACACAACCCAGGGCAACATGGGTTTAGAACAGGTCGCTCCTGTCTGTCTCAACTATTGGATCACTACGACAAGGTCCTAGATGCACTAGAAGACAAAAAGAATGCAGATGTAATATATACAGACTTTGCAAAAGCCTTCGACAAGTGTGACCATGGCGTAATAGCGCACAAAATGCGTGCTAAAGAAATAACAGGAAAAGTCGGTCGATGGATCTATAATTTCCTCACTAACAGAACACAGAGAGTAGTAGTCAACAGAGTAAAGTCCGAGGCAGCTACGTTGAAAAGCTCTGTTCCACAAGGCACAGTACTCGCTCCCATCTTGTTCCTCATCCTCATATCTGACATAGACAAGGATGTCAGCCACAGCACCGTGTCTTCCTTTGCAGATGACACCCGAATCTGCATGACAGTGTCTTCCATTGCAGACACTGCAAGGCTCCAGGCGGACATCAACCAAATCTTTCAGTGGGCTGCAGAAAACAATATGAAGTTCAACAATGAGAAATTTCAATTACTCAGATATGGTAAACACGAGGAAATTAAATCTTCATCAGAGTACGAAACAAATTCTGGCCACAAAATAGAGCGAAACACCAACGTCAAAGACCTGGGAGTGATCATGTCGGAGGATCTCACCTTCAAGGACCATAACATTGTATCAATCGCATCTGCTAGAAAAATGACAGGATGGATAATGAGAACCTTCAAAACTAGGGATGCCAGGCCCATGATGACACTCTTCAGGTCACTTGTTCTATCTAGGCTGGAATATTGCTGCACACTAACAGCACCTTTCAAGACAGGTGAAATTGCTGACCTAGAAAATGTACAGAGAACCTTCACGGCGCGCATAACGGAGATAAAACACCTCAATTACTGGGAGCGCTTGAGGTTCCTGAACCTGTATTCCCTGGAACGCAGGCGGGAGAGATACATGATTATATACACCTGGAAAATCCTAGAGGGACTAGTACCGAACTTGCAAACGAAAATCACTCACAACGAAAGCAAAAGACTTGGCAGACGATGCACCATTCCCCCAATGAAAAGCAGGGGTGTCACTAGCACGTTAAGAAACCATACAATAAGTGTCAGGGGCCCGAGACTGTTTAATTGCCTCCCAGCATACATAAGGGGGATTACCAACAGACCCCTGGCAGTCTTCAAGCTGGCACTGGACAAGCACCTAAAGTCGGTTCCTCACCAGCCGGGCTGTGGCTCGTACGTTGGTTTGCGTGCAGCCAGCAGCAACAGCCTGGTTGATCAGGCTCTGATCCACCAGGAGGCCTGGTCACAGACCGGGCCGCGGGGGCGTTGACCCCCGGAACTCTCTCCAGGTAAATATCGACTGATGAAGCCACTGTGTGGCGAAACGTCTCCTCATTAAAGATACCCAAGTGTTGCACATGTATCTAATTCATCAACTTGTCGGTTCTCTGAACCATTCATCTACAATATTCACTCTCTAATCCCTATTTGATGACTTTTTTTGGGGTCATCCCAGGTTCTCTACACATATGATAATGTAACTGTATTTGTGTATACCTGAATAAACTTAATGCTGTGGGTATTAGTCTAAATATTACTGACTCAAATAATGGGTCCAGTTTCTTTTGGACTCAGTTCTGTTGGCTATTATATAAATAAATTATTTATAAGAATGATTTCAATAAAAAAATACAGCAATGTTAGGGGTAATTTAACAAAAAAAATGTATATAGCCTGTTATACATGTCAGTTTCCGGCATTAACTTCATCCAGTTAAGTTTACTTGGGTACACATACAGTTACACAAATTATCATACATAGTAACATAAATTACACATCAAGATAACCCAAAAAAAGGTCAGACAAAAATCACTCGTTTCTTTTGGTCTCCTCGACTTATTTCCATTGAGGTACTTGTACTTATTTTCAATGAGGTCTGAGTTGAGGCTGGAAAGTAAGTTTATTCAAGCCCAGATACACATAAGTACAATTATCATACATAATGTAAATTAACTGGATAACCAAAAAAGTCAGAAGTGACCTTTTTTTTTCATTGGGATCTTTGAGCTGTGAGGATAATAACAGTATCAGTATCCAACTGTTAAATATTCTTAAGAGGATGCTGCATAAATATTCATGAGAGAAACTCCCTGAGGTTAACAAATAAACTATTTATAGACATAATATTTAGTTAACCTCAAAATTCCCCCCTGGCTATTCTCACGTCAAATAATTCAGGTCACAAAACGGAACACATTGACTACATGTTAACCACTATTCCAGCATATAATAAATAACTAAATAATTATTTAAAATTTCTTAAAGAACAAGTTATTAATCAGTTGCAGTTTTAGGGATATGCGAGTAAGATAAAAGAAAATAAGGTTCATATTCTCCATGTACAAGATAGGAAGATCAGCTGTTTACCCACAATTCTCAGGCTGCCACGTCTGTTTTGTCTCGTAGGGTCAATCTTGTTGAAAATTCTTTCCCAGGGGCAGAGTAAGGCCACTTAGGGGCCTCCGAGGGAGCGGGCATCACCATGGGAGGATCACAGAGTACGGAAATACCCGGGGGAGGCATGGAAGGCTACCATGTACTGAGGGTAAGAGAGAGAGAGTTGACCTTACTTAATTTCCACAGACTCGCCGATGCTAATTTTGGACTTTTAGTAAGTAACCAATGAACATTAGTCACTTTGTTTGACTCTTTTGGGTTATCCTAGATAATTTACACCATGTATGATAATTGTATTTATGTGTACCTGTGCCTAAATAAACTTAAATTTGATTTCCACAGACTCGCCGATACTAATTTTGGATTTAAGTAATTAATCAAAGCCCCTTATGGACATAAGTCACTTTGTCCGACTTTTTTTTTTGGGGGGGGGGGGTTCCTACGTAATTTATACCATGTATGACAATTGTACTTATGTATATCTCTGCCTAACTTAATATTGTAGAGTTTGATGGTGTTGGCTAAACAAGTAAATGATTCTGGGCATCATTATCATCATCATCATCATCATCATCATCATTATCATTATCAGAAAAAAGACACTTATGTACACTTCAAGACATTTATTAGAGGAAATGTGGCTTCTGCAGCCACTCGTGGCGAAACATTTCCCGTGAAAACTTCCCTGAGCTGCACATAAGTGTCTTTTTTCTGCATCTTGTCTGTATCGCTGTACCATTTTTCGATCATCAATTTGTTGTGTTCCTGGTATAGTGATTTGTGAAATAAGATTTGCTGTTGTATGCTGGTGTTAGTGGATTTTGATCTTAGACTGGCAGCTTGTCATTGTCTCCAAGAATATATTTAAATATCTTGTCATTGTCTCCAAGAATATATTTAGATAGCTTGCCAAGAAAACATTTAGAGATAGTTTGCCATTGTCTCTGCCTAGAAATATATAGAGATCACTTTCTGTTCACATAGGCTTCATAAACATTTAAACTATTTATTGTATTGGGATGACCTCAAGTCATTCAGATTTGTACCCTTCTGACTAAAAAAAAAAAATAGTCATAGTCAAGATATGGAAAGCATGCACTTCATCTATATGCTAAAATAAAACAAATTGTTATGAAGTGTACAAAGGAAAAGTTAAAGTAAATCCACGGGTGCGTTATATGTATATTTTATTTAAACTACAGTAAAAATATTCATAACATTTGTTGTCATTTACCTAAATGATCAGAATGTATGTTGTGTATTTATTTACGCATTTATTTTTTTTTTTTTTTCTAATACTGGTACTGTAGTATTATACTGCGCTACATGACCAGGATCATTATTATAGATAATTATATATTTTAAGTTTTTGTTGCTAGTTGGTAAAGCAGATCCATTGCAGTGGTAATTAATTATTTTACAGGTTCAAGAAAACTCCCCTGGACAAATTGCTGGACTGGAAGCTTTCTTTGACTTCATTGTTTCAATTGGTAACACAAGACTGGTGAGTAAAAACTGTTATAGATGCTAATCTATCTACATTTCACAGGGTCATCAACAGCAAACTATCTCACACTAATCATCATAAAAGACTCATAAAAATTGTCTTCCATGCCACTGGTAGTTGTAGACAGCACACACACTCTTCATATAGTACTGCTGGATTTACTAATAATTTTTTCGTAATTACCCAGTTTTTTAAGGCCCCCAGTACAATTAAATGGCAATGACATAATGCAGTTATACTACACTAAAGTAGTAGTTTGTAAATTTCCTGAATAACATTTATCTTATGTTTGATTCCTTCTCAAGGGAGGTCCCTTGATGCCAGTGAGGGGCTCTTGATCTAGGGAAATGGTCTGTGCTCCAATTCCCCGAATTAAACCGGAATGCCTTCCAACCCCCCAAACCCCTCCCCAGGAGCTGTATAATCCTTACGGGTTTAGCGCTCCCCGATAATAATAATAATCTTTGATTTCTCTTCAGCTACAGAATACTAAATACAAGTACATATAGTAATAACATAGACTTTGGATACTTCTTAGTTTGGTATCAAAGAACTTTTAAAACTTGTTAGATTGATGTACAAGAACACTGGTACATATATCAAAAGAAACAAAGACCATAAATATTCATGTGACTGTACCTAAGCAGGAACTTCTTATATTTAAAATACTACTAGTTTAAAAATATGGGACAGCTTATTAGAAGCTTAAAACTGTACAGTAATAATTAGCTTCAAAGGATTTGTCATTGAACTCTGAATATGATCTAAGTTTAGATGTGCAAGTTCACTAAGCACTATACTTTTTTTTTAATATTTGCTGTCTCCCATTGAGGTAGGATGACAAAAAAAAAATGAAACATTCATCATCATTCAATCACTGTCTTTGCAAAAGAATGTTGACATCACAGTTCAAATTACCCTCCGAACTGCAACATCCTCTCACCCTTAATTCATAGTGCAGGACCCAAGTGGAAATAAGTCTGTCTGACTTTTTTGAGTTATCTTAAGTAATTTACACATATGTTAATATGTATGAAAATTTGTGTAACTGCATTTGTATACCTGTACCTAAATATACTTATTAACTTCCCACTTCCAAGACTCAAGCTGTATTCCAGTAAACATGACTTCACCCCATTCAGTTTAAAAATAAATTTCTTTATTATCCATATATTTCATGCTATCTCATTTGCTCTTTTTCATGATGTAGCTGACTTATTACCAAACCATCTAACTTTTACCAGCCAATTAAAGTGTTTGCTTTAGGAATATCTGATCTTAAAACTTGTCACTTACGAAGTTCCTCAGTCAATCTTATCTTACTAAGGGGCCACTGACTATGGGATGTGAGAAACTGGTTTTCTGTAAATTTTCAGGTATTTAGCTAATAGTCAGATTCAGTGCACTTGAGAAAATTGGTTTTTATTTTGGTATTAAACAAAACCAGGAGTATAATATTGATTTTGCAATTTCTTTCATTTATACATACATGCACACACACAGTGATAGTGTAAATGATTGCAAAACTGTTTCTTTATTGGGTCACCTGCCCTGGTGGGAGATGGCCAGTGTATTAAAAATAATAATGCATTTATTATATATTTTTTACAGGACCAGGACAATGATACACTTAAAGAGCTTCTCAAGAACTCCATAGAGAAAGAGCTAAAGATGACTGTGTATAGCAGCAAAACCCAGACGATCCGTACTGTAAACATAACACCATCAAACCTCTGGGGTGGTCAAGGCTTACTTGGGGTTTCCATTAGATTCTGCTCTTTCGAGGGAGCCAATGAAAATGTCTGGCATATTCTGGTAAGTTTTTAACCTTCAATCTGCTTCATTTGTGAATGTTAGATTAAGTGGAATTATCAGAAATATAGCTCACAAGATTGATTAATATTCTGTATACAGGAAGGCTTGATTAATATTCTGTATACAGGAAGGCCCCCACTTACACAGCAGGTTAGGCTCCAGGCTCCTGCTGTAAAGTGGGAAATAGCCTTTTTTTGCATTCAAGTGTATATAAAAATCTGACATGTTTACACTATCATATATTAAGTGAGCAATAGAGCCAGGCCTAAAAAATGCATATACAGTACACATGTTACTTACCTCAAAATATTTTCATCCTTAGTTTTTAGTGAGTAGGGAATACATATATACGTATTGTTCGAAGTCTGAATAAATTAAGAATGGGCATAATTGAAAACCTCTGCATTAGCAAAATGCCATAAAGCAAAACACTGTAAAGCAGGGCCCACCTGTAGTTAGGATCACTTTGAAGATATATACATATATATATGAATATAATATGTTAATAAATCTTTAATATACTGCAATTTTTGCCTACAGGAAGTAGAACCCAACTCTCCCTCTGACATTGCTGGGCTTCAGTCATATAAGGATTACATCATTGGTGCAGACTCAGTGCTCCACGAGAGTGAAGACCTGTTTTCACTCATAGAGGCACATGAAGGTCGACCTCTTAAGCTCTACGTTTACAATGTAGAAACTGATTCTTGTAGAGAAGTAACTGTCACACCTGACACCCAGTGGGGAGGCTCAGGGAGGTGAGTTTTGTGAAGGGATTCAGGGAAACCGGTTATTTTCATATAGTCGGACTTGAGTCCTGGAAATGGGAAGTACAATGCCTGCACTTTAAAGGAGGGGTTTGGGATATTGGCAGTTTGGAGGGATATGTTGTGTATCTTTATATGTGTATGCTTCTAGACTGTTGTATTCTGAGCACCTCTGCAAAAACAGTGATAATGTGCGAGTGTGGTGAAAGTGTTGAATGATGATGAAAGTATTTTCTTTTTGGGGATTTTCTTTCTTTTTTGGGTCACCCTGCCTCGGTGGGAGACGGCCGACTTGTTGAAAAAAAAAAAAAAAAAAAAATTTAACTCTGAGTTAATATATTAGTGTAAAGTGTAGGCTGAAGATATATTTATTTAGTTACATTATTATTTTATCTACAGGAGCCGAGTTATGTTCATGATGTCTCATCTTTATTTTTTCCTATTTCAATGATTGTAGCACTTGCTACAACCTCTTGTATATGCAGTATAATATTTACTTATAAACCATTGTTAATTATTTTCTCTGTTGCTTTTTTGGGACAGGAAGGTTGTATCTTGTGAAGGAACTGCATTTTGAACAGTAGCAGTCGGTGTTTTGATATCTTTAGCAAGTAGACTTTCTTTTAGGTTTCTTTTTTGTCTGTTTTACATGATGGCTTGACTAGTTTGCAGTTATTAAATGCTGGTATAAGACATTACTGTGATAGTGCTCAGTATTGTAGGTAGTAATGCTGGTACTATATGATGTCTATGCAGTCAGTGCTGCAGATTCCATTGAAATATTGGTGATATCCTTCAGATTTGAAGCATGGTACTTTTATAAATAACAGTATTGATGTTACATTTTCTATAAACACAGAAGTTATAGTTTTTAATCAAATTTGTACTGAATTGCATTTTACGGGGAAAATTTCCCAAAATTTCAATACTGTAGTATAGTAAATCATAAAGTTGTATGTGTCACATTACACATCATGAGGCAGTCAGGGTTTTGGTGTTAAACTTGTTTAATATTACACTTTATACACACACTAAGTATTCAGGTTACTGTTTATTATAAATACTCATGACTTCCATTGAATCCTGAAGATGTATGTTAAACAATAGAATTATATGAATTCTTGTACTGTATATTAAGATATATAGCTCTGAGCCTATTGTTTATTGTCTAAAGTATGTACTATTTATTCAACTATAGTGATATGTTGTTCTAGGTTATTGTTAATGTTGAGTGACTCTCAAGTAATTTTTTTGTTATGCAGTTGCCTAAGAATCATTAAACCTTGACTTGTTAATATTTGGAGGTCTATATATATATTATATAACTCCAATTGCTATTAAGGTATTTAAATTGTTGAACTGTAGTATTGGCACACCTCTGGCAAGACAGTGATGGAGTGAGTGGTGACATAAGTGTTTCTTCTTTTTTGGGGGGTCACCCTGCCTTGGGAAACAGACGATATATTAAAAAACACGAATGGAGCAAATAAAAGTTATTTATTCCCTATACATACATACAATACAGTAGACTCTTCATTTTTTCAGCTTGGGGTGTGGCATTGGCTATGGGTACCTACACCGCATCCCCACACAGCGAGGTGGACCTATCATCGATACACCCAAACGATCACCTAATGATGCGTCTGATGGTGAAACACTATTACAGGTATCTCTCTTGAGACAGTAGGAAAGTTTGGCCACACTGGAGATGAGGTTACTGCATTTTGTGAAAATTTTGGCAATACAGTATCTACAATTTTCTCTAATTTAAAAAATCTACCTCCTGCAGCAGGCATATTATATTTTTACAATGGTGACCTCTTATATAAGGTCTTGATAAACTTCATTTTTAAAATGCAATTAACACCTCATACAGCAAGTTTGGCCTTTGTAACTTACTAGTTTTTTTTTTTTTTTTTTTTGTTACAGAATACTGTATAATGTTTTTTTACTGTATTTAGAAGTTTATTGATTGTGTACAGCATTTCAGTAATCTCTATAGATTTTCCTAAATACACATAATTTAACATAGTGTTGTTGCACTTTAATGATCATTTTTATTATTATTTCTTCATAATCATCACCTGGTATTCAAATGATCATGCTAATGTAGTGAAAAATAACTACAAGCTAGAGGTAATCCTATTTCCTTAAATTTCTTATTTCTGAAATTAGAACTGGGTATTTCTCCTTTAATTAGGGCTGAGCAACCAATTGTGTGTTTAGCCACTTTACTACAAATCCATAAATTGCTTGCATTAGTAAAATGTACTTCAGTACCATAATCTTTACTAGTTTTATATAAGGCAATTAGTTGCCAACTATGGTTACATCTAATGATGTAGTAAATGTGTGCACAGTTGGTTCCAAGAAAGTAAAATTGAAAATTATTCATTGTCCTGTGCATTCATTACATTGTTACCCTAAATATAAATACAATAGAACCCCCCGTATCCGTGGATTAGGCTTCCATGGTTTACCATAGCCCAAAAATAACCCTTAATTTTCCTTAATAATGTCCCCAAAGCGCAAAAGTAGTGAGGGTAGCAGTTCTTCAAAGCCTGAGAGAAGCCGTGAAGTGCTTCCCATCAGTAAAAAAGTGCCAATTTTTGACTTATTGTGCATAATTTATCAATTAAACTTTATCATAAGTATTTATGTAAACAAAAAGCAACTTGTATATAGGGTTCACTGCTATCTGCAGTTTCAGGTATCATGGTAGGTCCTGGAGCATATCTCCCATGGATACGGAGGGACTACTGTACAGCTTGTTAAGCATTCCATAATACAGTCATATCTCATTAATACAGCACTTGCTTTAGAGTGCTTTGCTAATTCAGTGCCTTTCAATTGTACGTTTGTGTTTTATTATTTTCAGCGCTTGCCTTGCACATAACATGATTTTCGACAATTTTTAATTTTTTATTTAATTAATTTTGCTTTTGCATTGCTTTTTTAGGCCTAGTGCTATTGTGCACTTAATAAATGATAGTGCAAATGTGTTTTTAAGCTTGTATATGCACTGGCAAGTGAAAAAAGAAAAGCTGTGATTTGCTTTAAAGTGATACTTGCTTTACGGCTGCAGTCTGGAACCTAAACCACTGTATTAGTGAGGCATGCCTTTACAGGAAAATATAATTTCATTGATATATAAATTTTTTGTCACTTTAATTATCCGTACATACTGTACATATCTGTAATTTTTCAGGTTGCAACAGGAAGTGAGGTAGAGGCTGTGGCCTCCAGTATAGCAGGAATAAGTGTAGGAGAGGGTATTCCAGCTACAATGACTGCAGGCTCAACCATTCCTCCACCCACTGCCTTTACAGCTGCTCCTGATGCCCATCCAGCATTTGCAACAGCTACTGCAACTGCCGCTACCACTGCAGCAATACCTGCAGCATCTACAGCAGTCCCCAACATTCCTCCTCCTGCAGCTTTTACACCAACATCTGTTCCTCCCCCAGTTGAACTTCCAGCCAGCTTTACCACTCACATTCCTACAATGGCTCCTCAGTCTCCTGCTTACACTTCTCTTCAGGCTCCTTCTGAAGTGCCAGTTCCAACACCTGTTCAGACTTTGAGCATGCAAGTTCCAATGCAACCTACTCTGTCACCCTCCCCAAGTTCCAACCTTCCTCAAGTTGCAGGTTCTCAGCCTAGTCCACTGACAATAGGTGGTGCCCCAACTGTACCAGTGGTATCCAGTAGTCCACAGGTAATGGGAAGTCCTGAATTTAATGTTCCAGCAGCCCCTATTCTATCTCCAATGTCAACAGGTCAACAAATTCCTCCTTTCAGTACCACCTACACTTCTTCAGTCATTCCACCACCAGTCACTCCTCCATCATTCACAGGTTTGTAAATATACTTTATTTGTATGTATCATTATCAAAAGTGCATGTTCACGTGTATTTACATGTGTATATGCATATAAACTTATGCATTTACACATGTATGTACTTAGGTATTCTGATACAAGGTATCAACTAATGTTTACAGACATGAGTGTTTATCCCTTTCAGGGTCAAGAGGCCCTCTCCTAAACTTGTTCTCAGGGTTGAAAATTTTTCGGAAAAAAAAAATTATTTTTTCTTATGAATTGATAGAGAATCTTTTCCCGATCATAATGACACCAAAAGTGTGAAATTTGATGGAAAACTTATGTAATTGTGCTCTCGTGAAGTTGGCGATCTCCACGATGCTTACGCATCAGCGATTTCACCTACTTTGAGCCCTATTTTTGGCCAATTCCAGAAACTAGTCTACAAAAATCATAACTATTACACTAGAACAACATTTTTTCTATCGAATGAGTACAAGAAACCACCCATTTGCCGATTTCAACTATCCAATAAAGTGGTCAGAAATTGGCAATTTTGCCAATTTCACACAAATTTCAAAAGATATCAATTTCCAAATAGGGTCCAGAATAAACAAGACAGATATTCCTGGCACTAAAATAACATTTCCTCTGTTCATTAGTCACATCCCCATGCCCCTCTTACAATTCTTTTGCTTTCCACTTTGAATTTTTATTCACAAAAAATAGAAGAGTTACTGTTATGCAGACTACTGCATTAGTGTAGAAATGGTATAAATAATATCAGCACACTTGTGAAAGAATATTAGACTCGCCAGTTGATGTGTATTGGACGCATGGCATGATTTGTTTACTTTTGAACTTTGGCAAAAATTTAACATTTCTGCTTCTTAGAGCTCAATTTCAAGGTACTTTTCATTGTGAAACCAATCAAAATCATTTCAATTTCTGTAATATGTCTTCCATTCTATAAAATGAGACCAGGAAAACTAGAATACAACCATAAATATCATATGAAAATACAGTGCGAAGTCGCCGTTTTAAACCAAAAACATGGTCAAAGTTTTTTTTTCTCCCCATTACGCACTGTGTGCTGCAGGATTTTTTTATATTGTGCACACTGACTACATAGACCCATTCTTTCATATGTAAGCCTACCAGCTTTCTCTCGCTAGATTTGAAGGCGCTAGAATTTACGTGTACTTGTACGTCAATAACCCTGGTGCGTAAGATGTACTAGTACGTTGGAAACGCTGAAAGGGTTAATTATAGCAGTAATATTTCTGATTACTTAGTTTAAGTATGCATGTGTGTGTGTGTGTGTATTTTTTTTCAAAAAAACCTGCCGTATCCCGAGACAGGGTGACCCAGAATGAAAAATGAAAGGTTCTCTTTTTAAATTTAGTAATTGATACAGGAGAAGCTGTTACCAACCCCTTGCTCCACTGTGTAGTATATCTGGTACATAAATATTGCATGTGCCTGTTATGTAGTTCATTTAAGCAACAAACTATTAAAATATTCTAAAATTTACAGTAATTTGCCAAGAGATGTGGAACTTTCCCCCTCTACATCCTGGAACTATACATGTTGTATTTACAGATTTTGTAGTACAGTATACATGATTTAACCATCGTCATGATTTAAAGTTAAAGAATCTGGAAATAATGTCTTTGCAATATGTACATTATGCACCTTCCTTTAGTTACATGTATTAGGGAGGCATTCTCTGCCAATGATGATGTCCAATTGTTTGATCTAACTTCCAGTTGGGCAGTATCTGTGCATCCCTCCAATAATATTGTATTCAGCAATGCAGTGCTATTTATAAACTTTCATCAGTAATCAGTTATACCTTTTCGATATTAGAGATAGTTATGCTTATAACTACACAAGGTGGTGTAAAACATTTTGTTTCTCGTACCAGAAGTTGATACTTTCAATGATTTCATGTCTTTCTTCCTCCCTCTTTACTTTCCCTTCAATTTTTTTTACTTGCTGTATGATATCTTCAGAAGTATCTAATAACAAATTTTGAGTTCCTTCTACAACTATTTTCATAAGAGCTTAAGAGTTGAGAAAAAGAGGGTTTCTGGGCCTAGGCAGAGATTTTATTTTTATTTTTATAAGTCTCATTGCTTTCCTCTCCCCCTTTAGAGAGGAAATTGCAATGAAGTGAGGAATATTACCATAGAACAGGTGAATAGGTCAACTGTGGCAGAGACAAAGAGCCCTAAAGCTGGAAGAGGAAATGGTAAAGCTGAAGGTGACTGTGAAAGGAGGAACAATGAGGAAGGCTTTTGAGAGGCAGTTTAATTCCCTCTGGGAGGAAGTTGTACCAATATATAACAAAGCCAGAGAAGAGGTTGCAGAGTAGGTTAATAGGGCTAATTTAGCAGAAGACAGAGCCCTAAAACTAAGAGAGGAAGTGACTTGTGCCTGCTTGGTCTACACACACTAATTATCCATGCTCATAGGATCCTCCTTTTCATTATACCATATTATAATGCTGTATTGGAATGATTTTCGTTGGTAGATGTAGAAGTAAGTCTTTCCACGTGGTTCTGTTAGTAATTATTTGTTAAAAAGCAGGTATCTGGGATTAGTTTCAAAGGAATGTGTTATAAACTTTGTAAATTATAAATACATTAGTAAATTTGATCTTTCAGCAACTCCAACAATGCCATCTATTCCTGGGATGCCAGTGACAACTCCCATCAACCTTCCTGGCATGCCTCCCATCACAGGTAAGCTTTAATCAGTGGTCAAGACTTGTGTGATATTGTTTCTTGGTATTTTGTTAATGTTGCATCTTTTTATTTAATAAATTGTTGCCCTGTATTGAGCTATATTTGTTGCATTGCTCTAGACCTTCCAGCAGTTCACCTGTCAACTGAATTAATATATCACTAGAGACACTGGCCAAAATTAGTACAGGATTAATAATGGAACTGGATTATAATGGCTGACCTGTATTAATAAACCTATATGAAATAATAAACATGTTCAAAAATCTATTTGGTTATTTTCTGTGCATCTGGTTCATCATCCACTTTTTTTATATTTAAAATGAATTTAATGATTGTTAATTATTTACATTTCATTGCAAATGCTTAATTTTTGTACAGGTAAAGCTCATTTTTACTTTTTAACATTTCAGTAAGAGCCACATTACCACCTGAGTCGTTCCAGGGCATGGCCAGCAATCCCCAAGCTACATCACAACCCCAACCAGTGCAATAGACTACAGCTGCCAGCTATATCTAGTGAGGGGGACACTAGAAAGCAACACTTATCAAATTGTCATCACCGGCATAACTTCCATTTCATTGTTTTAAAGTATAACTTGTATGACTATAAAACCCACACACACACACCTACACATACATAAATAATAAAAGATCTGGCTCACTTGCATTTTGAGCGATAAGAATGCCACACTTTAGGTTTGATAAAGTGTTGGTTGTCTCTTCACTTCATAGTGTATTATCAACCACTGTGAAATACAGTCTAGTAGTAATAAGAAAGAAACTAAAAAGAATAGTGCCCTACAAATGAGAAAAATTCAGTTAGAAGAGCTAGGAGGCTTATCTTGAACTATAGGATGCATAGATATCCTTTGGAAATAAATTTGGTTATCCATTTCTCTTCTTGTTTCCTCACTGCACATTTATTTTTTAAGCATAGTTAGGCACTCGGAGAGTAGAATATCAAAAATTATAATTTGCACCAGAGGTGATTGAGCAAGTTAACTAAAGTTATAATAAATGCGAAGTAAACAGGTAGCATTTGGACATGCAATTAGATTTTTAATAAGCTTATTTAATTTTAATCTCTATGAAAGCTTTGGCAAATATTTCAAACAGTTTAACCTCAATTACTTGTACTGTTTACTCAGAATTGTCATTAGTTCTTGATAAATTAACAAAAAATATGTGATGAAATGTCTATTAATGCTCTTATTTGGTAATGCATATTACCTTTGTAAATAATACTTCTTAAATGTTTTTAAGGAAACTATTTTTAACACTGACACTTGGTTACAGTAGGTATTTATATAATTGTTAGATGATGATGGTGATGAAACTAATTACTATTTGAATTATGCTGATTATTTTCTTCATTGTTTAAATTTGATATAAAAAAAGGGGGCAATTATAAGGTTGCAGAGCTCTGCAGTTACAGAATGTTGCATATATAAAATCTTTCATTGCCTGTTGCTTTAGGTTAATTTGGATTTTGGAATCCATTTTTTAAATGCGGTAAAGTTGATTTTGAATTAATAATGGCCTAAACATGAGCCTCTTCATTCATTATTGACTATACAGTCAACCTTGGTCCTACTCTAGTGTTTGGTGGCTGGCTTGTAATTCGGGAAACCTTTTTAATTTGGCTGTACTTGCCACCATACATTGTATAATTTAACATTATTCATATTTTCATAAAATGATTATTCCTGTAGAGCTTTTGGAAGCATTGTATGTGTATATATTCTTTATTCAGCTTTAGTAATTAGCTGTCTGTATAGCATAATGCCATAAATTATCTTTAACGCTAGAAAAGTATTTATATTTTCTGTCATAATTAATACTTCTGTTTTGTAGAACAGTGTGTGGTTGATTCCGAGAGCTTGTGGCTGAATTACTGTCAAAGTTAAGTAACCACTTTTTTTTATTTTAATGGTTCTTCACCTTGACTTCTTCAAAGAGGGGAGGGCCTTGATACTGTTTAAGGGCTCTTGATCTGCAGAACTGGAGCTTTCATCTGCTTCCTTGGATAAAATTTGATCATCTCTCATTCCCCAGGTATTGTATAGCGGAACCTTCGTACTCGAACTTAATTCATTCCAGACCGCTGTTCGAGTGTTGATCTGTTCGAATATCAAACGGATTCTTCCTAACCAATTTTCTTTTTGGTTGGTTGTTATCACTAATCTTTACAGGCCCCATTATGACTTATTTATACAAATAATATAAAAAAAGCACCAGAAAATGCGAAGAAACACGAAATAGTTTACAGCGGAGTTCTGGCAGGTCGTGTTTGTTTGGTCGAGTGCTGAGTTTTGTTCGAGTAAGGAGCTGTTCGAGTACTGAGGTTCCATTGTATAACCCTTGTGAGTAAAGCATTGACCACATTATAATTGAGAAAATTTATATCAGTTTACCTAAAAAAAAAAAATAATTTTATTGCCTTTGTGATTTTCTTGAGTTTTCCTCTATGTTCAATCGAAAGATTAACCTCATTGTTTTTCACATTCATCTTGGCAGTGACAAGTGGCACATTACTTGTATTTTGGCCTAATCAACTTAGATGTTTCACAAGCCAAGTAACTGTAGCATTGCTCTAGATTTCCAGTGTAGAAATGGTCACTGGTGGAACAATTTGAGGTGTGTACACGTCACCCGGCTGAATTTGTGAGTATGTAACCACACATACTGTTAGAGAAGTTTGTTATTCTCTAAAGTTTCTTGTGCTAAAGTGAGAAAAAAAGTTCTATACAGTCTTGAAATTACTGGATATCTCTGATTTTAAAATGTAATACTTAAGTGCCACTATTCAGATGTAAATGGCTACACTGTAAAGTGCTTTCTTACCTAATTGTATGCAAATACGAATTTGTTTAATATATTGTATAATACAAAGGTGCGTCACCTTTCTTTTACCTCTAACCTCAACACTTGAGAAAATTTTATATAGTATATATACTGTACAGTTGATGATTGATTATGTTATGTAGAGGGCTGGGCAGTGTTCATTTAATCAAAATTTAGTTAAGAGTATCAGAATTTGTAGGTAATAGGTTGGTAGACATCAACCACCCAGGGAGGTACTATTGTCCTGCTAAGTGAATGTAAAACGGAAGCCTGTAATTGTTTTACATGATGGTAGGAGTTCTGGTGTTTTTTTTTGTCTCGTAAACATGCAACATTTCAGGAATGTCTTGCTACTTCTCCTTGCACTTAGGTCACACTACACTTGCATGTACAAGCATATATATACACACCCCTCTGGGTTTTCTTCTATTTTCTTAGTAGTTCTTGTTTATTTCTTGTCTCCATGGGGAAGTGGAACAGAATTCTTCCTCTGTAAGCCATGCATGTTGTAAGAGGCGACTAAAATGCTGGGAGCAAGTGGCTAGTAACCCCTTCTCCTGTATATATTACTAAATTTAAAAGGAGAAACTTTAATTTTTCCTTTTGGGCCACCCCGCCTCGGTGGGATATGGCCGGTTCAGTGGGGTCTCGTGTATAGACACTGCGGAATTGCAGCACCCACTATTTTCACTCTGTATTATCTTTCTTTATACATGTACTTGTACTACAAATATAAAGAAAGAATTAAAAAAAGACTCGTTATATTGAATGCTATCAATAATATCGAGTGAAAATAGAGGGTGCTGCAGTTCCGCTACTTCCGCAGTGCCTGTACAAGAGCTGCCACTGGGCCTGTTTGTTGAAAAAAGAAAGAAGAGTATCAGAATTGTTAATTTTTTATTTGCTAGTTCAGTAGAGAAGGGTTTGGTGCTTAGTTTCGATAATAATAATCAGTAGAGAACGTTATTGTATTTTGACAATGCATGTTTTATAATAATAATACGAGTGAGATAAGTTGGATTTGAGTATGACCTGCCTAGCATGGGCCAGTAAGCCTGTTGCAGTGCTTCTCTATACTATGTTGTGTAAACAAAGCGAGGGAATATTATATAAATGGTTTACAAAAACTTAAGTTAATCTGTGAGACACTTGTGCTACATTTGGTTATATATTTTTATTGTGGAAGCATTTTATCAGAGTGGCTTCATCAGTCCAGTACAGAGAACGGTGGAAGGCGAGGAGTTTGAGGTAATCAGTCCCTCAGCCTGGAGTGTTCAGTCCGTCAAGCTTGGGTACAGCACATGCTGTACTTTTATCAAGATTGATGGAATGAACACACTGACTCCAGGTTTATTACCTCAAACTCTTCCTCATCTTCAAAGTGAGAGAAGAGGCTTGCATGAACTATTGGGTATTATCAAATTTATTTGTATGTTTAAGGTGGAATATGGTTACTGAGTGGTTTATACTTTTATGCACCAAAGTGGTAATCTAGTGTATGATAGGCCCTCACTATATTAGAATTTCAACCTTTCAAAAGTAGTATTCATGAATAGGTTGTCCCCTGACATTTTCCATTATCAGCAGTGAGATACAGTACCACACCATGACAAATGAGACACTTGTGCAAAATTTAAATATCTTTATCCTGGAAACATTTTGCCAGGAAGTGGCTTCTACAGTTCAGTACAGAGGAGAAGAACAATGGAAGATAAAGAGTTGGAGGTACTCAGTCCCTCAGCCTGGAGTTTGCAGTTTAACCCTTAAACATAGATCTACATTGACGTGCGTAGCGCTCCGACCTTTAATTTCTCCATTTGAAAGCATGTTAAATTGGACGTAGATCTACGTTCGAGAACTATGCATGTCAACGTAGATCTACTTTTGGACAGTTTAAGGGATATAAGCCCCTTCTCTGCACATATACTGTACTTTGATCAAGAGCTCATTGACTCCAGGCTGAGGAACTTGAATACTTCAGACTACTCCTCGTCTTCCACCATTGTTCTTTGCACTGGACTGAAGAAGCCACTGGCTGGCAAATTATTATAATCAAAAAGAAGCGCTAAGCCACAAAGGCTATACAGCGCTGCAGGGTAGGGAAGGAAGCGAGGGTATTAGATGGCAGGCAAAATGTTTCCAGAATAATGATATCCCAATTTTGTTGTTTATCTAACACTATAAAACTATACCACTATATTTTGTGCTTCAACACCTCAGTGACTTTCAGCATCATAGCTACAATACTAAGGTACTTTTCAACTATAATTTGTACAGTATTTGCATGGTAGTGTTAGTAGATTTTTTTTTTTTTAGTGATGATTTCAATTGTTCATTTGCTACTCCGGTGTATGCCGACAACTCCAAATCCTCCCATGGAGTTTAATATGCTGCTGGGTCCATGGCAAGGTAAAATAAGGGTCAGAGGTACCAAGAGTAGGTGGAATGTTGGTACCAGGCAAAGAGTGATTGTACAAAAGTGACTAGGTTCTGAGGCACATCTATGACTGTACTGGGGTTGAAGGGTGTAGCAGTTACTAGAGATCCAGGACTCCTCAAGGAAGGTTCCTTGATGCCAATAAGGGGCTTTCATGTCAGCAAGGAGCTCTTGATATTAGTGAGGGACTTGATGCAAGGAATTTGAGCTGTCTTTTTTTTTTTTTCTTGAAATAAGCCTGATTGCATCTCATTCCCTCAGGTGCTTTGTGACCCTTATGGATTTAGTGCTTTCCCATAAATATAGTAAAAGAGGTTTAGAATGCATTAGGGCACTGATCATAAGAATGAACTAAAAGAAACTACTTACCCATCTTGAAAGGCAGTGCTGGTGTTCCCTGGAAACCACCACTTACCCTACTAGGTGTATACCAGGATGGCATCTCAAGAATTGACTGAGCAAGTCTTGACAAAACTGCCTGCTTAGACAGGAACTCCCCTCAAGGGAAGTTCCTTGATGCTGGTGAGGGGCTCTTGGTCTGTGCTCCAGTTCCCTGAATTAAGCCTGAATACCTTCCATCCCTTTTCCCCCACAGGCGCTGTATAATCCTATGGGTTTAGCGCTTCCCCATTATTATAATAATAAGACAGGAACTGCAATCATCTTTTCAGCTAACAGTGGTGATGTGCAAACTAGCAAGGCTTCACTATTACTACTGAAAGCTTAAATAAGTGCAGACCATGGTATTCATGAAGATTTCAGTTTTTGTCATGTGGGTTACTTCCAAGAGGTAACCTCAATTTTGGCCTTTAACCCTTAAACGGTCCAAACGTATATATACGTTCACTCGCGTAGCGCCCCAACTTTTTTGAGGGAAAAAACAATCTTTTCTTTTAAAAGGAAAAAAGAGCATATGGTACCCAGCATCCCCAATTATTTTAATATGGCACACAGTGAGTGCGCACACCCATTCTCTCATGTCTAGGTGACTCAGGCTTATTGTGGCAATGTTGAATGAATGACAAAACGTATATATACGTTTGGGGTGCTACGCTCGTGGACGTTTATATACGTTTGGACCGTTTAAGGGTTAAGAGAGGGTGCCAAACAATCTCGGTAAACAAATGTGCCTCATGTAAGCCCAGTCTCCTAGAGATAGCTTACAGCATTGAGTTACCAATGATGTTCACAATTCTGCTACACAATAAGGTAATACATTTTTTTTTTTATAAAAAATAGAAAAATCTGTCTAATAAACCTTTATTTCATTCTTTTGAATATGTTTTGACAGGACAAAAATGGCAAAAAGCTCTTTTATTCTTTTCAAATGGGTTTTAATAAATCTAACATATACATAGGATAACCACAGCAAAAAGTCGTAAGGGTTCTTTAAGTAGTCTACTTATGGACAAGAGTAATTAAAGGACCTGTCTTACTGTGTTTTTAGTCTGGCTATCATGTATACTATTTGATATCACCTGTTTTTGTGACTGGGAGACGGCCGACTTGTTGAAAAAAAAAAAAAAATATATATATATATATATATACCACATGTATACATATACATATATGTTGTGCTTTTTAAGCCAATCTTGCTGACTTAGCTTCATTGGCAAACTGCATTTTGCCAAGCAAGCTTACCAAAATCTAATGCTATAATTCTGCAAAAATTAGTCAATGTAAAAAAAAAAAAATTAATGTCATAGATGTTAATACTATCTAAATTTAGGTTGAACCTGGGTTGAATCAGCCTAGACAGAATTATGAGAATTTAATAAGGATAGGTTAAGGATATTATTATTATTATAATCAAAAAGAAGCGCTTAGCCAAGGTTAAGGATAACTAAAGTGTAATGAATACTTGTACGTATATGCTCAGTAATAACCCACATGGAGACACCCAGAAGATTGTCTGTATACACAGACCAATTAATCTTCAGAGTTTGTCTTCATGTGAGTTATTATAGAGCAAGGATAACATTGTTGGTTTAGGTGCAAAATTTAAAATTTTCATATATTAATTCATGTAAACATATCTATAAATGCACAATAAAAAAAAGTTGAAAAATTTACTTTAAGGCAGTTCGGCTTGACTAACTTGGCTTATTAGACAACATTTTATATATACAGTATATAATACACACACAAAACTGTACTGTTTTCAAAGGCAGTTTTAGATGTGCATGTGAAAAATATATATAGTATATTATATTATTTTATGTATAAGTGGGTGTGATATGCATGTACATATAGATGCTTGACTACATGGTTGCTATAGCACATCCTTCTACATCAGCACACACACACTATACATACAGACAAAATGCATAGCAACTTGTAACCTATAACTTTACCAGCATATCACAATACTTGTGCTCCCAGGCTAGCACAACAAGGCTCTCAAGTGGAATTAAAGGTGACTATTACTCTATATTTACCATAGCTCCCTCCCCCTCCAAAGGTTTTGTTTGCATGTGTGTACTCAGTTAACTACAGTGTACTTAACTTGAGTATTATGTACAGTATATATGTGTGTGTGCACATGTACGTGTATATGTGTGTGTGCATGTTTAAAGTGAACTTGTCGTACATTTGATATATTTACTTCAAGTTACAACAGAATAAGTTTATTGTACAGTACAGTATTAAGCATCAATACGGTACAGTACACTTTTATCCATTAATCAGCTATCAACAATAACATGATATAAAACTAATATAATTACATGTAATAATATATGCAATATATCTGTAAAAAATCTTAGCCTTTTGTAAATTTACATAACTGTAGCTGAAAAATTATCAATATATACTGTAATTCAATATTTTACAATAATGGTGCATATTATGTAATGAGATTCAGTGACAACAAATGTGAAGAATGATTAAACAGTATTAACATTAACCTGTACAAACTAATCCAACATACAATTATTAACATGACTAGTTACATTTTATTTTTAATAATATTTTGCCATAATAGTGTCAACAAATAACAATATAAAATTAGTTAACAATGATGCTATTATTGCTTTTTTCCCCAGTTTGATTATGGCAAGAGTGGGTTATATAGTGATGCAACAAGTTATACACTATACAGTATTTGTATTCAGTAATACAAAAAAAATGTTTCCCAATTATCAAAGAAAGTAGAACATACCAAACAATACTACAGTCAGGGATTGAACCCATGGTTAGAGATTATTATTATTATTATAATAACCATGGTTAGAGAGTCGTAAAACTCCAGGCCAACGTGTTAGCCACTGGGCCAGCTGGCTACAATAAGATTCATCCAATTAGGTATATTTATACACCACAGGAAGGTTAGCATAGGCACCGCTGTGACCACAAATGCAAGTTTGGTGTATAAATATACAGTGGAACCTCTACTTGCGAGCATGTCCACGTGCAAGTTTTTCCAAACACCAGCAGTCGATGGGTTGATTTTTTGCTTCCATACGCGAGCAAAATTTCCACAAGTGAGCAGACCTCAAGGCAGGTTCCTTGACACTGGTGAGGGACTCTTGGGAATTGTATCTCATTTGTTTGTTAGACTATCTTATTGAAACTTGGGCAATGTATGATGGAAAGATGCTTCTTAACGTACACCAAAAATGAAAAGTCTAAGCATAAATAAGGAGTTCACTTCTCAGCAATTAGCCACCCCTTTGCTGTAATTTCGAATGGTTTTTATGGTTGTATTCTCGTTTTTTTGGTCTCACTGATAGAATGGAGATATAGTACAGAAATAGATATGATTTTAATTGCTTTCACGACGAAAAGCACCTTGAAATAGAGCTCAACCTAGGAGAAATGGTCCATTGCTTGGCTGTCCATTCCAATATGCAGTCATGAATGGGTTGACATTATTTATACAATTATTGCAATAAGGAATAACAGTAAATCTTATATTTTTTGTGTGAATAAAAACTACAAATTATTTATATAATAATAATGTACTACATATAATTATTATAATAATAGACGGCTTCAAAAGGCCGTCACTAGATGGCAGTGTTTACCACAACAAAGAGGGAGCGGTTGTGGCCGCCTCCACCTGTTACATAATGACATACTTTTTTCATTCTGGAGTATATATCATGTTTCTATGTTATTTATATTGTTTGTTATATCATATTAGATGAACTGTGATATATAAATAAGCCATATAGATGATATTAGCGAAATTATTCATGAAGTATTTTGCCCAGTCTCCAGACAAACTCTCGTCCACCGCCAACACTGCCCATACCACTACATGAATGACATATTTTATTCATTTTAGAATATATATCAGGTTTCTATGTTTTTATATTGTTTATTATGTCATCACATGAAGTGAGATAGATAAATAAGCCGTAGAGTTGATATTAGCAAAATTATTGAAGTACAGAATTCCACTGGAACGGATTAATTGTATTTCAGTTTATTTAAATGAGGAAAATTGACTCTGCAAACGAGCAAATCCAGTTGCGAGCAAGGTCATGGAACGGATTAAACTCGCAAGTAGAGGTTCCACTGTACCTAGTTAGATGAATCTTATTGTAGCCAGCTGGCCCAGTGGCTAACGCGTTGGTCTAGAGTTTTATGACTCTTACCATGGGTTCAAGCCTCGCCTGTGGTATGGTTTGTAATTTTATTATGATTTCACGAGTCAAATTAGAACATGAAATATTTACAGTAAAAATAATAGAAAGACTTAATCCAAGCACATACATTCTTAGGAGTTACTGTTTATGTTGATGTCCTTCCCTCAACACCTCTGCTGTGAGTGCTGAATGACCTTCATGGGTCTAGCACTTCAACTAATAAATAATAATCAGGAGCCACTGTAAGGATTCAACCCAGTCCGCTGTTCCAGTACAGCTACTTTTGTTGAAAAATCCAGTGATAAAACATAACTTATGCCAGTGTTGTCATTGGAACCTTGCTGATAATACATTAAATTCTTTAATAAATACTATTTACCTACATGAAAACCAAAACAAATATAGTATATACATTACTAGAGGATGCAGACTCGCTCAACGACACAAATATTTATCAGAAGACAACTGCTCAATCTTACTTCTAATGCTTCATGTAGTGATAAATTGCATTAATCATATTTATGGACAACAATTTTCTTTTAAATGTTTACTATGAAAATAAATTTTTTTCTATTTTACTTTTTACTTTTTTTTATTTATTATAAATGACATATTAAACTGCTTTGACTTCAAGAGTTGTCACTTGTAGTACCTTCATTCAATATAAAAATTTTATATGGCAGGCTATTGTACATAAAATTATCACATAATTAAGAGCAAAATAGATATGCCAAAATTTATGAGTTTTAATCTCAAACAGAATACTAATATCAGCAACATTTAGATGGCAGCTGTAAAGAATTCTGCAAATGAATGGAAAGCTTGACCTTTGTTTTTACCAGTATTCCTGCATATTATTTTACAAAGAGTTGTACCTCAGCTCATTTTAGTCAGGCTCATCCTTCACTTCCTGGTATAGAATATGCCTGCCTCCCATTCCCAAGGTGCTGTGAGACTCCTAAAAGGATTACTGCTGCCATCCAATTAGAATAATTTACGATATGGTATGCTGCTACTCAGGATGTAACCTACAACAGTCTACTAACACTCAGGCACCTATTTACAGTTAGGCAAACAGGAGCAGCAGGTACAGACATCTCACTCTGCCTGGGAGTCGAGTCCAAGAGCTTTCAGAGAGTGTGTGCTCTGATCACTTATCTATAAGTCACGGACATTTGTACAAGCATATTAGTATATGCCAAGCTCGAATATTACCCACATTGTACATTATAATATATGCAAGTCTCATTTAGCCCAAGTACTGTACAATATAATAAAGGGCAATCTTACTTATGACAGTTAACATAATTTAACAATACAGGATTCATTAGGGTACAAACTTGTATAACAATAACCTGCCCCCACTGGACAAATGCCTTAGTGGTTCCCATCAGCCTGATTGAGCCCATGTATCATACTTTACTCTCTTGAAATCACGCTAACAATTAGTAGTGCTAAATGATTGTACTGGTAGGTACATCATGTGGCACATTTTCAACAAGCAAGCAGATAAATGACCATCAAGGTTCACATTTTTTAAAACATTATTGCAAGGTTCATGGAAAACAGCATCAATTCAGATGTGGAAAGTGAGAAAACACATAATGACTTGTCACAGGAGTGTGTATCAGCAGGGAAAGAATGCTGTGGCATGTAAAGCGTACCCAGTCTGCAAGGTTGAACTGCCACTGTGAACAGAGATGAGAACAGAGAAGGTGAGGAGTGGTGGTGATTTAGGAATGACTGCCATCACTGAGATTATTCATGATTAATAAAGATTGGAGTCTGCCTCCCACACTAGGTGTGACATGTATGTAATCAAATGTATCTAAATGTAAAGTATACTTGTGTAAAGTAGAAAGGTTTTCTTTGAAAACAATGAAAAATCAATGGAATGGTTTACAAGAGGTAGTATGTATGTGTTACAACCATTAGAAGCATTAAAAACATTAGACAGCCTTAATACTGAACATGCAACACCATTAGTTTGGTTGCTTCCATAACTACAAGTAAGTAATCACAACCTGGGATGTGGTGAAATAACCATTAGCTGGGTCTAAATGCATTTACCACAGGTAACAGCCAGAATCATTTGAAAAATAGTCCATTGTTTTTGTAATATGGCAAAGACACTGACCCAGAATCAATTCCAATACACTTAAATATAAAATAGCAATATAATTTCCCCATAAATCAATTAAGTTTATTTAAACAAATTATGCTAAATAGAGCAACTGAAATGTTAGAATCATCAGTAAGTTATTCTGTTAATTTTAAGAGACATAAAAATAAGAAAATTATTACAGTATCAACTTTTCTGTGATTATTCATGCGACTGCATTAAACTTGACTTTGAAAGTTAGTGAATTTACAGTAATAAAACTATATTATTTCACCGACAATAACCTTTTACAGAAATGGTTGGCTCAGGTCCTTTATAAAACAACTTTACAAATTGAACTTGCCTACATATAATATTGAATTTCAGTGATGACAACCTCTAAATGGAAATACAGGCAGGCCCTGCTTTACAGCGCTTCACTTTAAGGAGTTTCACTAATACAGTGGTTTTCAATTATACCCTTTCTTCATTTATTTAGACTTCCTACAATAAATATATTCACAACTCACTATAAGCTAAGGATAAAAATATTTTAAGATACATAATGTGCCTACTGTATATGCATTTTTTAGGCCTTTTGTAAACATTGCTAATATAATTTAAATCAGCAGTTTTCATCTTACATATAGCAGTGGTCTATCATTTTACTCAGCAAGCAGCTGGACGATGGTACTGCAAATCTGTATTTCATGAGGTAATTGAATGCAGAAGTGACTTTAAATCTATAAATACAGCATCTCCATGGGGAAGTTGAGAAGAATTCTTCCTTCGTAAGACATGCACGTCGTAAGAGGCAACTAAAGTGCCGGAAACAAGGGGCCAGTAACCCATTTTCCTGTATAAATTACTAAATTTAAAAAGAAAAACTTATTTCTTCTTTTTCAGGTTACCCTGCCTTGGTGGGAGATGGTCAATGTATTAAAAAAAAATATAGTGTGAAGCAAGGCAGCCCTGAGTAATCCATACAAGTTTAGCCTTTTTTATGAACAGGTTCAAAATACTCCAGAAAGCAAGGAACCGTACATGACACAACCTGTTAGGACAGGAACACAAAATATGAGTTCAATATCAAATTTAAGCGAGTCCTTAGTACTAGTTTTTGTTTAAAAATGTCTGATGACTATATGTATTCATAAGAAAATGCCAGAGCAATACAGGTCATACAGTAGCTGGGGAATGAGAGGAAATCGGGTATGATTAGAGGAAGGGGAAGGTAGGTCCAGTTTTGTGCTTAAAAGTCCTTTACTTGCAGAAGAGTAAAAAAAAACAAGTAAGATTGGGTCAGTTGCTAGGAGAAATGAACAAATTAACCATTGTCGTTTCTGATAAGGATTTTTGAGACAAAAATAGCCATTAGCTGGATGATAAAATGTGTGATTTGGACAATACACTAACTGGACAGGAAAAGGGTCAAGCCAAAAGATTTCAGGTAGAGGCATGTGAAGATCCCTGTCCCAGTGGAAAACCCTGGCACTAGAACATAAAAACATAAGAACTTAAGAAAGAAGGAACACTGCAGTAGGCCTACTGGCCCATGTGAGGCAGGTCCAATTCTCCTACCTGCTTAAGCGAACGCCCTAACCTAGTCAGGTCAGGTCACATTCACTTAAGGAAGGAGCACAGCATCTGACCTAGTAGCACAAGCTAGTCAGGTCCAACTCACACCCACTCATGTATTTGTCTAACCTATTTTTAAAACTACACAACGTCTTAGCTTCTATGACGGTTCGCGGGAGCTTGTTCCACTCATCCACAACTCTATTACCAAACCAGTGCTTTATTATATCCTTTCTGAATCTGAATTTTTTCCAACTTAAAGCCATTGCTGCAAGTCCTGTCTAGGCTAAATATTTTTAGCAAGCTATTTACATCCTCTTTATTTATTCCTGTTTTCCAATTATACACCTCAATCATATCCCCCTAATTCTACGCCTTTCCAGAGAGTGCAGACTCAGGGCCCTCAGTCTATCTTCATAGAGATTTCTGATACATGTGATCAACTTTGTCATTCTCCTTTGTATGTTTTCCAGTGCATTTATATCCATTCTGTAATATGGTGACCAGACCTGTGCAGCATAATCTAAATGAGACCTAACCAAAGATACTAGGGGTCTGAATTTCATTTGTCATGTTTTCTATTATGACATTAGTGTAATCATTCAAGTTTTCAGATTAATTTATAACTTGAACTTTAAAGATATAGTAAACTTTTACTAGAGATTTACCTGCGAGCTGCTATCGAGTGACCTTGAGAAAAGAAGGAAACCTTGGCTGGTACTGTCTCCCCCACTTGGCCTGAGGAGTTTGCTCAGGTCAACTATTATCTGTACAAAATTATCATGTTCCAAGAAAATCAATAAATACTGCAACATTTTTTTTTTGTAATACAGCAATAATTTTTTTTGTATTGATAATAAATCTTATAATCTCTAAAATCTAAGTGCTATTTTATAATGTTGAAGGCTGGTTAATAACCAAGTTGGCTGTAAACATTGTTTACTGGGATTAACTAGGTTTGTTTTAATTCAAGTTGTTTGGTTAAATCAAGTTACGCAAAAATATGCTTATTCAATATAAATGATAGATAACAGGAAAGTAGTGGTCATTTATGCTTGATTCATTTGGAAGGCTAAATGAAACATCCAAAGTTGGATTATAACTGATTGAAGAATTCTGAATGATTTTACCTGTGAATGCATGATGGATGACTGACAATAGATGAAAAAGAGAATTTTCAGTGCCAATCTTGATAGTGCACTCACCTACATGTGGCTGCATGGGTTGAGTCTCAGCTCCTGGCCCTGTATCTGAACTTGCCAGATTCACTAACTTCTTCACCCAGATCATTCCACTTTCTGACAACCCTGAGACTTAAGATATACTTCCTGACATCCCTGTGGTTCATCTGTGTCTTCAACTTTCACTTGTGTCCCCCGAGTTCCTGTTTCTTGCCTCTCAAACATCATGTCCCTGTCTACCCTATCAATTCATCGAGTATACTATATCTCCCCTGGTTCTTCTATCTTCCAATGCTGTTATATTAAATTCCATTAGCCTCTCCTCAGAGCTCATACCTCTTAACCCAGGAACAAGACTTGCTGTGCACTTCTTTCTTGCCTGCAAGATATTTCGTTGGTCAGGGAACCATACATTAAAGCATTTTACCAAGCTATTAATATTTGTCTGGCTGACTGGTAGGGTGTGACTGTCTGTCTGGTGCTTAGGAAGAGGGTTTTCCTGACCTAATTGGTAATGTTAGTTACATTCACAATAACAATGCTGATCCCACTGCTGTCTGCCCAGATCTGAGCAAGATTTCCTTCCCAGACACAGAAAGATAAGTCATCAGTGGCTCTGCAAAACCCAACAACAATGGATGCATATACACAGTCTTAAACTTTGGACAAGCGAGTAGAGATGAAGTTTGCCAGCAAAGCAGCCAGTGGCCATCAGTGTGTCACCCAGCAGTATGATTCACAATAAAAGCCTTTGTCATCAGACCACTTCACTTGGGGATTAAAATGTGATTGCCTAGGGACAGCTTTTAATTTTTTTCAGCCAGCTTAGAAAAGATGCAGTGTAAAAAGCAGGCAGCATGTATGTCAAAATTAAGTTAAAATTAGTCTAAAATGAACAAAATCTAGTTAAAATTAATACCTGTAGTCATTTTCCTAACTTCAAGATGACTCGTATACAAATATAAATACATACATACATTTATACAATATAAATACACTTACATAGCTTAACAGAAAAAAAAAGATAGCTGATCTCCCAACTTACTGTGTTCTAAAATTTCTGCTTAGGTACAATAATATGAAAGAGAAACCAAAATGTCAAACTATGAAAAACAAGGAAAACCAGCATGAGGGATATGTTTTGGTATTTGAGAGAAGTGTAAATACACTATATGCAGTGATGATTTTATTTATACAACGTCTCGCCCACTGGTGGGCTTTTCATCAGCTTGTGTGAGAAACGTACAAGTATAGATTTCTCTGCATTAGCTGTATTTACCAAGGGTGTAAGTAACCACTTATCTGCTCTCCTAAAGCAAGTGTACACAGTTAACATGCTTTCTGCTTAGCTGTGATGTCTTGAGATGACTATGTGAAAGTATGAATTAAGTAGCACACAGGGAGGTGTGACTGGTGAGTTACGAGTATCCTAGTATTCTGAAGATGAGAAAGAATGACAAACATAAATAAGTCATAGTACATATACTACAGGGTAGCAAGGGGCTAGTAACCCCTTCTGTATATATATTACTAAATGTAAAAAGAAGATTAGCTTTAGTTTTCTTCTTTTTCAGGTCGCCCTGCCTTGGTGGCAAATGGCTAGTATGTTGAAAATAAAAAAAAACATATACAGTGGACCCCCGCCTTACGATATAATTTCATTCCAGAAGTATGTTCAGGTGCCGTTACCGAACGAATTTGTTCCCATAAGGAATATTGTGAATTAGATTAGTCCGTTTCAGACCCCCAAAAATACACGTACAAAAGCACTTACATAAATACACTTGGAAGCTGATCGTAAGGCGGGGGGGGGGGGGGGGTCCACTGTACAATAGGCAAGTATACCTTTTGTGTGATGAGGATGTTATGCTACATGTAGTTTGGATATGAACTGTATGCCTGGAAAAATCATGTAGTTTAGATATGAAATGTATGCCTGGAAAAAAACGACATAAAATAAACAGTTAAAAAAAAAATCCAAATTAAAAGATTATGACTGAACAATATGTACATAAAGGTAAGTAGAAAATAGTTATAAAATCACTCTGGTGTTTATAACAATAAATATCCAACTCTGGAAATACCAGGACTCAAACCCATGGTAAGCCAGCCCTAAAACTAGCAGGTCAATGCTCTAACCACTAGAATATGTAGGCTTAACAGTTATAGGACTGCCTTGCTATGGTTCAAGCCCTGTCTCTTCCTTAGAGTTTTTCAATCATGTTACTACAATTTTCATGAATTGCTAACTCTCCAAAATTAGTTACATTAAATTCTTGTATACAAATAAAGTGGAGTGGTACCTTGTGTAATGGAAGTTGGTGGTACAATAAGGGATACTGAAAGATATATTACATTCTTCAAGTATCAAAAATGGCAAAATATATTCTTGCTTATTGATACTTAGCATCATGCGCAGTATGCTCGTCAATACTGTATCCTTTCGTACTTCCAGTTTTCTGGTAATCCTATTAAAATAATTTTTAATTTATATAAAAAATAAATAGGAGCTATACAATTCAATTTTATGGTATTCTGTACACAGATTGGACATTTCAATGATACCGAATTATTATCCTCATTAACAATAAACTGACATAGTACCTCAGTATTTTGACAAATTTAAAAATGATTTTATTATGGAAGTTCTCCAAAAACAAACCTGTTTTACTGAATTAAGTGAAGAGTGCTTAAATTCATAAAGGAATGTATTTAAACACTAACTGGACAGTTTTGCTAGCTGTTAGATGTCTCAGTTCTTGATGAAAAACAAAAATAGTGGTGGAATTTTTAGATGAAGCTTAAGAAATGTGCTTCAGTATCTCTAGTGACCAGATTTTATATTTATGCTTTTGAAAAAATAGCATCAGCATATAATGCTGAAGGAATCTTTTGGCATTTACATGATAGGATACCCAGTATGCTAGTGTTTTCCTCTCATTCACTATTTTAAAATGCTATCATGCTGTTATAAACTTTTTAATTGCTTCCAATTTTTAATGTTTATATCTATAATAATTACATTAAGAGATTTAAAATGCAAAAATAATTTAGATCATCACATACTGCATAATAAATTTCAAACTTACTACCAAATTCATGTATGAATTGAATGATATTTCCTGTCCATTTTGTTTTAGTTATTTGTGTCTCATATTCCTTTGTGCACAACTGTATTATTTAACATTTTGTTTTTGGAGAACATATTCCACATTTCAACACTCAGTTTCTGTTATTGTGTCTTTTGGTCTGCCTTCTGACTCACTAACGACAGGCACCTGAAGTGTTGCCATACACGGCTGGAGGTCTTTTGAATTTGAAGCAGAATCACTGGAAGTTTCACCAACGGCTGGAGTCTGAGGTCGTACATATGGTGGCGAACATGGACGGGGAGAAGACCTTGATGTCAGCCATCCCCCAGATGCTGGCAGAGCACCAGAGGAAGCCCACTGAATGTGTATATCTTCACGTAAGGAAGACCGACGTGCACTTGGACTACCTGGTTGGGAAGATATGAGTCGAGTACCTCTGCCACATAATGAAGACGAGTGATGAAGACTTTGGTTGATGGTTTGCAAGGAGGGCAAATGCTTGGACCCAGGCACGGATAATAATTCTGAAGGGTTATTATCTATACTGGTTGTGCTATGACGCTTTCGAAGTTCTGCTGCTCTTGAGTCTCTTCGAACATTAAATGTGGTCATACCATCATCTGTGTCAGAGAGATCTGTTCTCACAGAACAAAGGTCCTCCAGAGAAACAGCCAAATTTTCCGAGTCTCGGTGCATTCTTCTCTGAATTAAGCCTTCCATTAGTTGATAATCAGCTTCTTCTGCATCACGCAAAGGATTAGAACTAACAGTAATAGAAATGCCAGTAGAATCTGAACGATGGCGTCGTCGCAGCTGTGGGACGACCCTTCCAGCATAATGCAAGTGGGGAGACGAGGGTGGGGATAATCTGGACATGCAAACAGTTTCTAACTCATCAGCCAAACTAGTGTATTCACTGGTAAATGTGAAAATTGGTGGAGGTGACGTTGGAGGAATTACTTGAATTCTGGGGCGACAGGAAGAGGTAGATAGACTTCTTTCATATTTGGGTGGTGAATGAAGGACAGTAGCCTCACCAGGAGATGTCATGGCTCTAATATATCTGAGATGCATTTCCTCTTCTGCACTCAACTTTCTAGTCCCTGGATCTCCTTCACCAGAATCAGAGTCATCTTCAATATCTACATCCATGAAACATACCTTCGAGGGACTGAAAACCTTCACCACATCACCACTATGTTTTGTAGACTTTCGAATGCTACTTTTCCTACCTCCAGACAGCTTGCGTTCTCGTGAACTACGACCCAGAGAACTCCCAGATTCAGAATCCAATTTCTGGTTTGAGTGACGATTCTGAGCTTTTGCTCTTCTAGTATTTACAGCACTTATAGAATCTAACTTAAATACTTCCATTGGACTTGTTGGACTTGATGTTTTTAAAGGCTCTCCAAAACCTAAGATATTTGAAGAAGTTTTGAGTTCTTTGTGACTATCATGTTCTGCATCTGTTGTGTCACTCATTTCCTTATCGCTGGCTTCTGGCTCAAGGGCAGGTCTGCGTGACATTTGCTGTGCAGTTTCTTCCAACATCCGATGAAGACTAGTCTGTGAGAGAGAGCGGGATGTGCCGCCGCCACCTTCCGAGCGTGGAGTACCAGTACCCGAACAGGGTGAACTTGATCGTTTATGTCCAACGTGACTAAGCATAAAGCGATGAACCACAGCGTAACTGTTTTTTGTCTGCTCCACTGTTTCTTCTAAACGCTTGACATGGAAGTCAAGGTTATTTACAGAAGTCATTGCAGCAACAAACTTACTATGCATGTCTTCAATTCGTTGCATTAGACCCTCAGTTCGCTCTGCCATGACACGGACACGTTCCTGTAATAAAAATAACAAACTAATGTAAATAAGTATTTCAGTGTTTACTTTGGAAAACACTATTTCAGATGAAAAGAAGAACAGACAAAAGAAAACAGATATTCAAACACAGCGATTAAAAGAAAAGACAAGAGATAATAGATTGAGAGAAAAACAGAGTACATGAAGAGAAAGTGCAAGAAGGAAACATATGATTCACACTTCCTATAAACTTTTCACATATTTTAATTATTTTAGAAATTATAGATTTAAGTAAAGCAGACTGAGCTCTGCATGACAGAGATCCAGGAAAAGCTCATCTTCATGGTAAAGATCCAGGAAAATCTCATCCTCATGGCAGAGACCCAGGGAAGGTTCATCCTCATGACAAGAGATCCAATAAAGTTGGTAGAATTACCGACAATATGTAAAGTAAAAGGACACAAGTGCAACTAATGTGACATTTATTGTGGCAACGTTTCGCTCTCCAGGAGCTTTATCAAGCCATTACGTAATGGCTTGATAAAGCTCCTGGAGAGCGAAACGTTGCCACAATAAATGTCACATTAGTTGCACTTGTGTCCTTTTACTTTACACAAGAGATCCAGGAAAAGCTCACCAGACTCAACATGGAGGCTCTCAAGTGGCAAAATACGGAATGCACCCATTCAAAGCCTTATCCCTAAATGACGAACAGTGTTCAGCAAGTGTAGCAAAGAAGAGCTGATTTCCTGAGAAGCAGATTTGGCAGCCATATTTCAATATAGAACAACACAAGGCTGCATACAGGCAGAGCATTATCCATTGATCTACCTCCTAGGCACTGAGTGAGAGCACTTTAAGAATGTCTAGCATCCACAGGAAATCCACTTTCAATTTCTTTATACAAGAGGCCCATGTCAGGTAATGATCCAAGTTTAACAACATATCAGCAGTTTCCCGCCAAGCAGGGTGTGGCATGCAAAGAGTACGTAACCTTTATTCGGCGCATGGACACACCCTCATTTACAGGCTATCTCCCCCAACCAGCGAACCAGGTTGCTAAGAGTTGATGATGGGGCCCCATCGTTCAACTAGTGACCAGGTTCTAGCCAATAAGAAGGTGGGATTGACAATCGCAGAGGTTATGTGGATACCGCTCTCCTGTCTGCCCTTGTCATTCCCACTCTAGAGCTGGTTGAAGCACGGTCTGCTATCTTGTGGCTTCTATTTCTGCCTTGCTTACCGTGGAGTGCACTATATTTATCACTGTACATAGTGTACATATTGCTGTTATAATTGGTGAAGGATAATATAAGTCTAAACTTTTTCTACTGTGTTTATTTGCTCCCATTACACCTGGGATAACAGGCCATTTGAAATCCTAGGTTGTAATATGGGTAGCCTGTCCGAGAGCTGGACTTAGAGAAACGGTTGAGCTTAGGGTGAAGCTTGTAGCAGGAACATTGTGTAGCTTGCTGTTTCGCTTCGCTTTAAAAATTTTGCGTGTCAGTCGCTTATGATCAGCCTTGCTATTGTGTGATCGTTCAACAGCTCGCTACTAGCTTGTTCAGTGTGCTCGCTTCGCTACGGTCAATCTTGTGTGCAGTCGGCTTTGCTTGTATGCGTATTCTGCAATCGTACTGTGCATAGCTAAGCGTGTTCTGCAAATTAACGTGTTACGTTGGGGTATTCGTACTGTGCATAGCGAATAACTTATGCCACCTAGACGAGTCAGACGCCTGGTGTCGGCATATACTTTGCATAACCTACCTAAATTGTCCCTACAGCGTTGTTGGCAAATTGCTCGTTCCATTGGCATTCCCTATAAACGCACTCTCACAGCTGCGCAACTGCGTTCACTTATTGCTGACATACTTATTGAAGAAGAGATGGCACATCAAACTCCTCCCTTTACGGGAGCTAGGGAAAAAACTACTATGTTCTCGCAGGAGGAAGATGATACACCTACGGAGCAAAATGGTCAGTATAGTGCAGCTGGGTTGTCTCAGGGTGAATCAGCGTCGTTGGCACTTGAGCTGGCAAAAATCAATCTTGAGCAAACTAGGGAACAGAGAGCATTCGCAAGGGAAGAATTTGATAGGGAAAGAGAAAGGAGGCAGTTTTCGCATTCTGTAAACGATTTCAGTTTACAAAAAGCAGTACAGCTTGTTCCCCGCTTCAATGAGGCCGAACCAGAGCAATTTTTCGAAAGCTTCGAAAATCAGGCTCGAGCCTTGAGGTGGCCGGAACAGCACTGGGCAGCGTTGGTTCATACAGCATTATTGGGTAAGGCACAGGAATTTACGTCGGTATTAACTGACGCTGAATTCTCTGATTATCAAGTAGTGAAGACCACAGTGTTGGGAGCATATACATGTATCCCAGCTAAATATCGTAAGACCTTCAAATTGAACAGGCGGCAGCTTGGTCAATCCCTGGTGGACTTTGTGAGACAGCAAACCAAAGCTTTTACCAGCTGGTATAAAGCGAGTGGTGTCTCTAACTTTGAGGAGCTGGTGCAGCTTATTCTGATTGATAACCTGCTGGAGTCTGTGGGACCAGAGGTTCGTGTCTTTCTGCAGGATCGTGACTTAACCACTGCATTGGAGGCGGCCAGGTTGGCTGATACCTTCGAAACGAACCGCTCCTTGTCCGAGCGGTCCCGTCTCTCTTTTCAACAGTCTGGCGTGAGCAGAGATCGACAACATTGGAGAATGAAGTGCCAGCCGGAGGGAGAGCGTCTACGACATCCAACCAAGTCACCTGGTGAGCCACGCTTCTCAACATATGGTCCCCCTGCGGAGAGGCAAACTACTTATGGAGCATCTCGACAACAATATCCAGAGAGGCACCAGCCAGAACGACACCACTTGCAACGTCATCAGGGAGTAAAGGGCAAGCCTGTCGTCTGCTTCAGGTGTAATAAAGTAGGTCATATCAGTTCCAACTGCCCCCAAAAACCTCAACCCATCGGGAAAATCTCTAATATCCCTAGTAACATGTCCCCTAGAGAAGTAGAAAAAGGTATGGCCCCTTATTATTGCGAAAGTCTTATTTCCCTTCAGGAAAACTCAGAACCAACTAAAGTAAATACCTTTAGAGATACTGGAGCATATTGCTCACTTGTCAGAGAAGGAATATTACCCCTTTCAGAGAATACTTCCTTGAATTCCTCAGTTTTATTGGAAGCTTACGGAGGAGCTATATATTCAGTTCCTTTGCATAAAATTTATGTACAGTGCAAATATTACACTGGGTACTTGACTGTAGGTATCTCAAAAGGATTTCCCATGAAAAATGCCATGTTATTACTGGGTAATAACATTACTACTGTTACTTCGTGTCCTGAACCTATAATGATTAATGCTTCTCCAGTGTTGGCCATAACTCGGGCAACATCCCAAGGGTTGTCTGGGGAGAATGTTGACCTATCCTTGGACGACTCCGATCTCGGAATAGCCACGTTGTTTTATGAGACACACCGGCCGGAGTCTCGTAAATCAAGTGAACAGACCCCGATCAAGCCTTCCTATTCCCAGGTTGCAGGATTCCCAGATGTCTCTGTTTCCATGCCCGAGGGACTGTCCTTCCGGGAGGAACAACGTAAGGACCCTTCGTTAAAATTCACTTTTGAGGCAGCCATGGGTAAATCCTCTTTGGGTCATCCAGTCAAGTATGAAGTTAAAAATGATTATTTGGTATGCACTGAGACTGGTAAGGAGACAGAGGGCCGGCAATTATACGACAGGTTAGTGGTTCCAACCAAGTATAGACCTCAGATATTAAATATAGCTCATAATACGTCATCAGGAGGTCACTTAGGAATTACAAAAACCTTGTATAGAATCACAAAAGAATTTTATTGGCCAACATTAAAGAAAGATGTGAAGAATCATATTAGGTGTTGCCGAGAATGTCAGCAAGTTGGAAAACCTGGACATTCTATTAAACCTGCACCTCTCCAACCCATACCTGCTGATGGAGAACCTTTTGCAGATTTAATTATAGATTGTGTAGGTCCACTACCTAAGTCAAAGTCTGGAAATCAGTATTTATTTACAATTATGGATAAAGTAACCAGATATCCTGAAGCGATCCCAATGCGTAGTATCAATACTAAAGCTATTCTCAAAGCTTTAACAAAATTCATTTCTTGTTTTGGCATTCCTAAAACTATACAAAGTGATCAAGGTACTAACTTCACTGCCAAAGCATTTAGGGAAGTATTAACTAGGTTAGGGATAATTCACAACTTATCCACTGCCTATCACCCTCAGTCCCAAGGCGCCTTGGAAAGATTCCACCAAACATTAAAAACAATGATGAGAAGTTTTTGCATGCACTTTCCGACAGATTGGGATGAATCTCTACCGTTGTTGCTATTCTCAGTACGAGAGACGGTGCAAGAGTCTACAGGGTATAGTCCGTTTGAGCTGATCTTTGGGCACAATGTACGAGGTCCTCTTCGGGTGCTCAAAGAAGGATGGATGGGAGAAGACGTAAGCTCAGCACTCTACAACCCGTCTTCAAGGTTGCAGGTGGCACGTGAGTTGGCCACGGCTAACCTAAAGACAGCTCAAAGTAAGATGAAACAGAGGTATGACAAAAGTGCACAATTCCGCTCCTTCCATCCAGGAGACAAGGTGTTGGTGCAGGAACCTATACCTGGCCACACCTTGAAAGCTAGATTTACGGGACCTATGCAGATAGTAAGTAGATTATCTGATTTAAATTATGTGGTAGCTCCCATTGATAAGACCTCAAAAACAAAAACTTACCACATAAATCAAATCAAGGCCTTTCATACACCAGATAAAGTCCCAGTAATGACTCTGTCCTCTACCTCTGAGGACGACTCTGACTCTTTGCACTCTATCTCTGAAATTAATACTAAACTTTCAAATTCTGTCCTCCTCAAGGATCCTAGCCCTTTAATGGCTGGATTATCTGAAATACAAGCAACCAATTTAACTGAGCTTCTACAGTCATATCCTAATATTTTTTCGGATGTGCCGAAAAAATGTACGTTAGGTTACCATGATGTAGATGTGGGAAAATCTAAACCAATTAAACTCTCCCCCTACAGAGCTAATCCTGAAAAGCAAAGGCTACTTCAGCAGGAAGTAGACTTCTTGTTAGAACATGGTTTAGTGGAGGAGTCATCTAGTCCATGGGCTTCACCGTGCATCCTAGTAAAAAAGGCTGATGGAGGGTTTCGTATGTGCACAGACTACCGTAAAGTGAACGAGGTCACAATTACAGATGCTTACCCTCTTCCTCGTCTGGATGACGTAATTGACTTTGTGGGTAAGGCTACTTTTGTGTCCAAATTAGATCTCCTTAAAGGTTACTATCAGGTACCTTTGACAGATAAGGCGAAGGAAATCTCTGCCTTCGTGATTCCAGGAGGTCATTATCAGTATACAGTTACCCCCTTCGGAATGAAAAATTCCCCCTCTTCATTCCAGAAACTCGTCCATCAGGCTATTAAAGGACTTGAAGGCACGGCAGCATACCTAGATGATATTGTTGTGGTGTCTGATACTTGGGATCAACACCTACTTAGACTTAAAGCTCTGTTTGAGACCTTTAAGAATTCCCAATTAACAGTTAATTTGTCTAAATCTTCCTTTGGCCAGGCCACTATCACTTTTCTAGGCCATGAAGTAGGTAGTGGTAATGTTGCACCTAAACTTGCTAAAGTTCTTTCGATTAAAGATTATCCAGTTCCTCATGATAGGAAATCTCTTCAACGTTTCCTAGGCATGATAGGATTTTACAGAAGATTCTGTAAGAATTTCTCAGATATTGTAGCCCCTCTTACCTCTCTTACCAGTCATAAAGTTCCCTTTAATTGGACGTCAGATTGTAACACTGCTTTTAATAAAGCAAAAAGATTATTGTGCTCTGCACCCATTCTCTTGTCTCCAGACTTCTCCAAACCTTTTTCATTACAGGTTGATGCTTGTGAGTCTGGGGTTGGGGCGGTACTATTACAAATCGGGAACAAGGAGCTGCAGCCAATCGCATACTTTTCAGCCAAGTTCCAGCCACATCAGAGAGCTTACTCTACCATTGAAAAAGAAGCCCTCGCGCTGGTAATGGCTTTGGAGCATTTCGATGTTTATGTGGGCCAGACATCGCAGGTGGTCACAGTCTACAGTGATCACAACCCGTTAGTCTATCTCCAAGCCATGAAGAATCACAACACAAGGCTTATGCGTTGGACGCTCAGGCTGCAGCCCTATAACTTCAAAATTCGTTACATTGCCGGCAAAGAAAATGTGTTGGCAGACTCTTTGTCAAGAGTCTAGTTTAATATTTTATTTAGGTTAGGATGTATTTGTGGTAACCCCCCTTTCAAGCTCTTTTTTTTATCCCCTGATGTGGGGGTTTTTTTTAGTGAGGGGATACGGGCTACCGTCCGCTTGTATCTTGGACCTATGTTGGCTTATCTGACTGCTGTCTCACTCTGAGTTTAGGGTTTGGCTTTCAGGCACTAGGAAAGCTGAGCTCTATCTAAGAGTTGGATGGTGGAGAGGATAGGCGGTCCCATTATTTTGTGCCATGGCGGCACGGTTACCACTGGGAGGTGGCAGCCTAATCCTGAGCCTTCTCGGGGGTGGGGGTGTGGCATGCAAAGAGTACGTAACCTTTATTCGGCGCATGGACACACCCTCATTTACAGGCTATCTCCCCCAACCAGCGAACCAGGTTGCTAAGAGTTGATGATGGGGCCCCATCGTTCAACTAGTGACCAGGTTCTAGCCAATAAGAAGGTGGGATTGACAATCGCAGAGGTTATGTGGATACCGCTCTCCTGTCTGCCCTTGTCATTCCCACTCTAGAGCTGGTTGAAGCACGGTCTGCTATCTTGTGGCTTCTATTTCTGCCTTGCTTACCGTGGAGTGCACTATATTTATCACTGTACATAGTGTACATATTGCTGTTATAATTGGTGAAGGATAATATAAGTCTAAACTTTTTCTACTGTGTTTATTTGCTCCCATTACACCTGGGATAACAGGCCATTTGAAATCCTAGGTTGTAATACAGGGTGACCCGATAAAGAAGAAACACTTTCATCATCACTCACTCTATCACCATCTTGCAAAAGGTATGCCGATACTACAGTCCAAAATCTGCAACATATCTCCACCCAGAACTCAAGCCCAGATGATCAAAGATCATTCCCAAAAGCATCACCTGCCACTCACAGGTAAGGACCACTCCATGGAGTACACAAAGGGAGCAGCCTGTCAAGCCCATGAATAGGTAAAATGAAGGGCCATTGTCTTTCATGTGGAAAACCATGAGCCATTAAAAGCAGCCTACTTTATGTTATCAACTACCCTCTGAAGTTAGTGACAGGCAACCTAAGGAGTAGATACTATGCTATACACTACAGGATAACACTCACCATACCGTCCATGGTTATGATAACCCGAGTGATTCTCAAAATACTACCCTGAAGGACCTCTTCTTCCAGGGCAACCTCCTGTAACATGAACCAAACATCATTTTGCACTAAAAAACTCATAAAAACACCATAAACAAATAGAATACGAACCTCTGTGCTCATCTGTTCCTTTTGTTCTTTGTCTCTGTTATAACCATCCATACATTCTTCTTCGAAGTCATGAAGGCGCTCTAGGCTCTCCCCATCAAGGAATATTTTCAAACCATTGTCATACAATAAAGGTTTTCCTTTCCATCTTCTGATGCAATACTTTATGATTCGATGAATGTGTGAGAGGATGATGAGAGGGGGAGGAAATACAGGCTTGCCTTCAAACTCCATGACAACCTGTAGCAAAAACATGAGAATAAACCTCTAATAATGCAGAAGTAAACCACAGAATAGGTGGGGCTTGAACCCACGACAAGTGAGTCATAAAACCCCAGACCAGTGTGTTCAGTCCCCACCCATTCCAAGTTTGTTCGCAATCGTGTTATTATGATTTTGTGAGTCAGTAACGCAGACGTGATGATCCGGTGGGAAAAAAGCATTATCATTACAGAATACTGTACATAATTCCTTTCCTTTCTAATAACAAACTATACTTCCCCCTAAAAGCCATATTAAACTTACAGAAAAAGCCACCTTGAATGTGTACAACTACTTCCATCTTATAATTTCTACCTCAGGTATAGTTTGTAATGCAAATAAATTGATCTTAACCATGCAAACTTGTTGAACATTGTATTTTTTTTTGTAACACACCTGCCATCTCCCACCGAGGCAGGGTGACTCCCCCCCCCCCAAAAAAAATGAAAGTTTTTCTTCTTTTTACATTTAGTAATAAATACAGGAGAAGGGGTTACTAGCCCCTTGCTCCTGACATTTCAGTCGCCTCTTATGACACGCATGACATACGGAGGAAGAATTCTATTCCACTTCCCCATGGAGGTAATGGAAATAAATAAGAAAAAGAACTATTAAGAAAATAGAAGAAAACCCAGATGGGTGTATAAATATATGTGTGTAGATGCATGTGTAGTGTGACCTAAGTGTAAGTGTTTATGAGACAGGAAAAAAAGACACCATCAATCCTACCATCATGTAAAACAATTACAGGTTTCAGTTTCACACTCACTTGGCAGGACGGTAGTACCTCCCTGGGTGGTTGCTGTTTACCAACCTGCTACCTAGATGTATTTATATATACTGTACATTAAACATTGTGCTTATTTAGTATGACACTTTGTTGCATACTTAATAAGTATAATATTTAATGTGCAGTATATATAAATACATTTAGGTAGCAGGGACAAAATTTTCTAAAAGACTGAAAACTTCAGTAAAGAGTATGAACATGTTCAGATCTTGTGTTATGCAGCCCATCTCCAATGTCTATAGTGTTTCACAAATAGTTATCACATCCAGGAGATGCCCCTTCCCTTATCCTCTCCCCAACCTTTCCTCTCCACTAAGCTGCCATCTCAACTGCATTTCTGAACCATTTTGGGTCACATTATCACAGTGTTAGCCAAGCTTTTTTGAGGAGGGAACAAAGGATGAGAGAGAAGGATGGAAGGATAGGAGGGAGGGAGGGAGGGAGGGAAGGACAGACAGATGGAAGGAAGGTAAGAGGCCAACATTCCTCATGCAGTAAGCCATAACTTTTTTCCCCATTTCTCAAAATGTTATTCTTGCATAAAAAAGCTTTACAAATGTCATTATCCTATTCCACAACATTATTACACATCACACAAATTTTGTGAATAAAAATTTACACTTTAAAATTATATGGTAAAGCAAAAATCTAATAATGGGATTGGACAAGGGTGCATTAGAAAGCATATATAAAAGATCACAACTCAAGTCACTCACCTGAAATCTCTGGAACATCCACACTTGTCGAGATATGGAGTTGACCGACATGAAAATGTTGTTAAATACAGCAATTAAGAGGTTGATGAGAAGAATGTTGGCAACTAACAGGTACATGGACATAACTGTTGGAGTGATCCATCGACCATAATGACACGGGATCTGGTCCTTACCACCACAGTCAGGATCAATGTCATCAGCAAACACTTCTCCATAGAGCATAAAATATGGCTGCAAGAAAAGTAATGCATGTATTTAATATTACTTTAAGACTAACTTCACTACTTCTACAGTAATCTTTAATATGTCATATAAAAATCAATATTACACACAAGTACCACGAAGATTATGTGGAGCATAACACAAACACTTTTGACATTAAGTAATTTATGCAGAAGGGGTTACTAGCCCCTTGCTTCCAGCATTTTAGTCACCTCTTATGACACACATGGCTTATGAAGGAAAGATTCTTCTCCAGCTCCCCATGGAGTGCCTGTATACACATCTTTCTTTCAACACACCGGCTGTATCCCACCAAGGTGAGGTGGCCCAAAAGGAAAGACAAAAGTTTTCCTTTTACATTTAGTAATATATACAGGAGAATGGGTTACTAGCCCCTTGCTTCCAGCATTTTAGTCACCTCTTACGACACACATGGCTTACGGAGGAAAGATTCTTCTCCAGTTCCCCATGGAGTGCCTATATACACATACAGTGGACCCCCGCATAACGATTACCTCCGAATGCGACCAATTATGTAAGTGTATTTATGTAAGTGCGTTTGTACCTGTATGTTTGGGGGTCTGAAATGGACTAATCTACTTCACAATATTCCTTATGGGAATAAATTCGGTCAGTACTGGCACCTGAACATACTTATGGAGTGAAAAAATATCGTTAACCGGGGGTCCACTGTATATGTACAATATTTGCCATGCATGTTGTAAGAGGCGACTAAAATGCCGGGAGCAAGGGGCTAGTAACCTCTTCTCCTGTATATATTACTAAATGTAAAAGGAGAAACTTTCGTCTTTCCCTTTGGGCCACCCCGCCTCGGTGGGATACGGCTGGTGTGTTGAAAGAAAGATGTACAATATTTATTATACTGGCTTAGTCCTATGTTGTATATTTAGTTTATATAAAATACTCTATATAACTAGGGTTTTACATATGTACTTTCATGTCATCCAAGTTTTACAATTATGTACATTGTGGAAATAAACTATTACTGTTATAAGCAGACATATAAATAATGACACACAAAAATATACTGAATATACAATAAAGAAAAAAAAATGAGTGTTTAGGTGTTAAGAATAAGCTTACATCAACATATCCAAGTTTTCCATCCACCCTGACTAGCCATACCATGTCCATCGTACCTGGTAAAATATATGTCTGGCGAGTCTCCAATGGGGTTCCTCGTTGGGGAAGAGAATACTCTGGCGACACACTCCAAATGCCATCAAGACAACCAAGAGTAACACCACAAAATATGCCATATTCTTGATCATCTTCCCCATCATCATGACCAGAGGACCCAGGTACTTATTGGCAGACAAGATCTCCAGAATTCTTAAATACCTGTAATGAACACTCAGTGTCAAACTTATAATTTGATCTTAGAACAACATACAATTTTATTTCATATTTTTTTGGGGTCAGCCTGCTTTGGTAAAAGATAGCCAGTAGCATTAAAGCATTAATCTCCCGAGTCTTCTATTGTTAGATACAGGAAAGCTTTATCAATTTATATAGAGCTCAAAGCTGAACTAGAAATAAACAGCAATAGGCCTACAAAAGAAATGGCCATACATTATAAAATGAATTAACCATCAACACTAAAATATAATCACTATTAAATATAAGAGCCTATCATTGCTTAAACTGCTTCAGCATTCTGCTCAATATTCAACATTTTAATGTCATTCAAAACTGAACTAGAGACCTCACTGACCAGTATATAATATCTACACAGTATATAACACGTCCAGTTTGCATAGTCTGTTCTTGTAGTCTTAAAGTCAAACCAATCATGAAGAACACAGCAAACACCATATCACACACATTCCACAGCTTATCAGACCACACTGCTATTTTCTGCCTGCAATGACATAGATATATATATACATACATATATATAAAAACTTTGGAGGGATATGTTATATATCTTTATATGTGCATCTAAACTATTGTATCTGGGCACCTCTGCAAAAACAGTGATTATGTATGGGGCAAAACCTAAGGAGTAAACAGCTGACAAGGAAGACAGGATTAAATTAAAACAAAAAGACTTTTTTTTTTTTTCAACAAACCGGCCATATCCCACCAAGGCAGGGTGACCTAAAAATAAAAACAAAAGTTTTTCATTTTAAATTCAGTAATGTATACAGGAGAAGAAGTTACTAGCCATTTGCTCCCAGCATTTTTAGTCACCTCTTGCGACATGCACGGCTTATGGATGAAGAAACAATGAGACTTACTGATACAATACACTCAACATGGGCAAGTAACTTATACTTACACAAGTTCGACAGGTTCTGTTGAAAGTATCTCACGTACTTTCTCAAGGATGAGAGTTGAAATGTAAGCAACCACATACCATTCCATCCATTCTGGTTTCTTGGGAAGTTTAACTAAGACGGTGTATGTGAACAGGCAGAGAAAAAATACATACGCCATCTGCCAAAAATAAAAACAATCAAATATTACATAAATACTTGATTCTAAAGATGCATTAGCTTCTTATTAGGAAAAGAAGAATTGCAGTTACCAAGGAATTACTAGTGTTACCAGTATAATTTCTCTACAACATATAAATTTAAACTTGCAATAAAGTAATTACGTATTATTATTATTATTATTGTTATTATTATCGACAAAAAATTACAAATGCAGGAATGAATTGTTTAAAATCTCCAACACAATTCTGCATATATCAACTGCAAGAAATAAACTTGGCCTTACTGAGTGAGCCCAAAACTTAGAGATAGGAGCATTGTAGAACTCGTAAAACTTCGTCCTGGCTGGTAGCTGTTTAGAGTGGAGGTCATTGAAAATGTTGGAGTCCAGATGTGACAAATGGCTCATGGACACCCCATTTTGTCTCACCGGGGTACCATGTCCATCCACAGTGTCTACTGTCTCGGGCTGGGGAGGTGGCACCAACAGTGTGCTTGAATGTGCTGCAGCAGTGTTGCTGTTGCATAGTGGTGCCTGTATAAGAGAGAGAGAGACTGTAGTAGCAAAATATTTTAAAACGTTCCTGTTTATTGTCCAGCGTGTTAAAAAATTACTAAATTTTCGCATGTTTTTAATATATTTTTTATATGATGAATTAAACATTGGAAATTGGATGATGCTCTTTTTATTCCTAATTTTATAGTCTGAAATGTTTACATAGATGCAATGCTACAAGGAAATTTGTAACAAAATAAAATAAAAGAGTATATACTGTACAGCAGGAATAGAGAGCATTCGCTAAGAGATGTAGTCAAAATGAAGAAGTTAAAACAAGTTTAACATTATGCAGCTGTCAACATAAGCATAGACAAATATAAACTTTTAACCATACTAAGCACTGGATGTATTCTGAATGTATTTTCCCTACAGTATGCATGATATATTATCAAGAGATAATACAATTATGCAGTTGAAGGTCTCCAGTCTGGTGTTCTATATTCATGCAACATTCATAATCCAGCACTGAATGAAATGAGACTAGCCACTGAGGTTGTGCCCATGTTTTGTCAATTTTCAAGAAACAGATTACTCTGCACCTTACTTTAAGAAAGGTTCTGAGGTAGTGTAATGTACATGTCCTGAACCTGTGACAGCACTTACAACACCAAGCCTCTCTCTGAGGATTATGTGTCAGAGCTGAGCTTTACTGATCCAGCAAGCATTTGTACATCAACTCTGGATGGAATAGATCTACCTCCTGCCTCTCTTACTGTATAAACTGCTTAGTTGTAATGATCTTCGACTTCTTCCTTCTTGTAGTTGCAAAAGCTACTGATATTCCAATTCAATTTTATATCTAAAACATTTCCTTATGCATTACACTTTAAATCAGAGGAAGGACTATTACATCCACATCAATTTCATACTATGTTAATATTGTACAAGAAATCTGTATGTTATAACCCACAACTTAGTGAATACAGTAGCCTATCTCATGCCATACCTATTTATTGTAAGAAAAACTTTTAACTGTTTTACATTATCAATTTATTTGTGTAATCTTTTTTTTATTAACACATTGGCCACTTCCCACCGAGGCAGGGTGACCCGAAAAAGAAGAAACGCTTTCATCATCATTCACTCCATCACTGTTTTGCCAGAGGTGCACCTACACTACAAATGTTATTTATTGCCCTCCAGGGTGTCCTACCTGAGGCTGGAGGGTTGGGGTGACGGGGTGAGAGGGATGAGACACAGTGTTCACCAGCTGTGCCTAGAAGAAGAGGGACACACAAGAGGAAAAGAACAATCTTAACAAAATCTATCCTTGAAGGTTGCTGAAAATTCACATTTAGAGAATGTTTTAAAAAATGCAACATTTAAAAAAAAGACTGTCACAGAAGACTACATTTCAAAGCAGGGACCATCAAACAAACAGCACAACGCTTGCATAAAAAATGCACAGCATGAAAATTATATGTTGTGAACCTCTACACATGTCCTAACAGTGACAAATGCAATTACAATACATGATATTTAAGCACTTTACACTTCTATAGTTCAGAGTTAGACAGCATACTGAAGTAATTTTTAATTATGTAAGACTGATAAGGGAAAGGAAGTGTCAAATAGATAGCCTTCTTAAAAACAAACCATGGAATGGATGGGATTTGAACCCATGGTGACTCACTCACCATGGGTTCAAATCCCACCCATTCCATGGCTTGCAATCATGTTAAGATTTCGTGAGAAAAGATATCCTTCTTCATTACAAACCTCTTCCTCCCTCTTTCCCCGAGAGCACTTTTTGTGATGGAGGGATAAAGATCTTTGGTGACATTTTGGCTAGCACTGGCAGACTGGCCATGCAAATTTATTTAGCACTGTTCCCATATACCTGTAATTCATACACTCACATATACTACTGTTACTACTCTCAAGGAAGGTAAGCTTGCCCTGTAGATGTGGCCTTCTGGTGAGCAACTGTGTTTTCATTTAGTGGACGATGGTAAAGCAGTAGGTTCAGTGTTGGCTCTGCTCAATCAATCAGTTTGTCATGAACCACTTCCTTGCAGTCAGCTAGTGGGTTGAGTGCTGGTACACTAACATTCATATGTTTTTAAAGTGGACTGCAGTTTTCTATGCATTGTAAGTTTTAGGTAGCAAGAGGTAGGTGGGGTGGTGCTTGGTATCTTCAGTGGATTAAAGCTAGGGTTGATCAAGTATAGGATAGTGCACGCGCACACAGAGGTATGATAAAGCTCAAGGTTCAGGGAGAGTGACCTAGTAGCGACCAGTGAAGAGGCGGGGCCAGGAGCTTGGACTCGACCCCTGCAACTTCAACCAGGTGAGTGTGCACGCATGCACACACGCACACGCACATGCACACGCACACACACACACACACTTACTTATGATCCTGTGGCTGCTCACATACCTTCTGCTAATTACTTTAACAGGAAGGCCCCATTTTACAGCATTTCACTTTACAGAGTTTTGCTAATACAGTGGTTTACAATTATACCCATTCTTCATTTATTCAGACTTCCTACAATAAATATATTCGCCATTTACTATAAGCTAAATACAAAATTATTTTAAGGTAAGTAATGTGTACATTTTTTTTAGGATTAGCTATATTGCTCACTTAATATATGATAGTGTAAACATGTTATCAGGCTTTTATATGCCTTTGAAAGTGAAAAGTGGTTATGATTCACTTTACAGTGATTTTCACTTTACAGCAATAACCTGGAACCTAACCTGCTGTATAAGCAGGGCCTTCCTGTATATATGTTTTTTAACATCAGCCATCTCCCACCGAGGTAGGGTGACCCAAAAAAGAAGAGATACTCTCACCATCATTCACTCTATCACTGTCTTGCCAGTGGCACACCAGTACTACAACTCAGGTGCCCCTTCAAATTGCAGATATCTCTAGCCCTTCTTCAGAGTCCAGGCACTGTACTTCCCACCTCCAGGACGAAAATCTGGCTAATCAGTTTTCCTAAAAACCTTCACAAATGTTACCTTGCTCATACTCCAACAGCACATCAAGTCATAAAAACCACTTGCCTGTTTAACACTCGCACACACCTGCTGGATGTTCAAGCCGCTTGCACACAAAACCTCCTTTACCCTCTCTCTCCAATCTTTCTTAGGGCAACCCCTACTCCTCCTTCCCTCCACTACAGATTTATACACCCTCCAAGTCATCCTTATAGATGAAATATTAGTTGGGTTACATATAATAATTACCCCTAAAAAAATGCTGTCATCACATGCACCATCTGACAGAAAAGTAAATAGACTAGAATAAATTTTAAGGATTTATACAGAATATGAAGAAATAAAAGTTATACAGGAACATAAGAATAGGGGAGCACTGCAGTAGGCCTACTGGCCCATGCAAAGTAGGTCCTAAAAATTATTACGTAATTAAAGATTAACATAAAAAAAGCTGAATACAAGGTTTTCCATAAACAACATTCTGTAATAAGGAAATATATGGACAAACAGTTGATGTAATAAGGAAGATAAACTATAAACATTACAAAATATAAAAAATAAAATGGATTAAGCAAACCATTCTGTTTTCCTGATGGCTCTTTGTGGAAAGATAGAGGAGTCACAACACTCTCGTTCCACACCTGCCTCTCCTTACGTTCGAACGTGGAGAGAGGGGTCACAGCCCCCTTCCCGCTTACCACCTGTTGGAGATAAATTTCTCCACATTGTTGTTGTTAGTAGTCTTACCTCAGGATCATGATCATGTCTCATATCAAGATTGTCTTCCTCTGACTCTGTGTCACTCTCAGAGTCAGAGGATCTCACAGGGTCATCATCCTGATGCTCCTCACGGGTCTGTGGCATCGTTTTAAGCTCCTCTCGACTTCGAAATCCCAAAACTGGGATTAAAGGTGGGAAGAGAAGACTCAGCATGACCTGAAAATGAAAATAAATTGTACTCAAAGAAAGAACAGAAAATACAAGTACAGTGGACCTTCCCTTTTCGTCGATCTCTGTTACCGCCGATTTCAGTTATCGCTGATTTTTTCGAGAAAATATTGCCTCCGTTGCCATTGCTTTCCTCAGTTTTCGTTGTTGGTATGGTACCTGTCCAAGTGCCCTGCGTGCACACAAAGCCTCCTCCACACACATTCTCAGGCAGTGTTGCATTGTTTCTCAGTGAGTGAACATTATCCTGCGAGGTCATACAAAACATTTCGTAATAATCCATTGCTTTTGGCATTTGTTTATTGTGTGTGACTGCTAAATAAGCAACCATGGGCCCAAAGAAAGTGAAAAAACTGAAAAACACGATGGAATTAAAGAGTGTAGCAGGCATGCAGGAAGTGTAGCAGGAAGCAGGGAGTGTAGCAGGGAGGCAGGGAGTGTAGCAGGAAAGCAGGGAGTATAGCAGGCATGCAGGGAGTGTAACAGGAAGCAGGGAGTGTAGCAGGGAGGCAGGGACTGTAGCAGGGAAGCAGGGGGTGTAGCAGGCATGTAGGGAGTGTAGCAGGAAGGCAGGAGTGTAGCAGGCATGCAGGGAGTGTAGCAGGCAGGGAGGGAGTGTAGCAGGGAGGCAGGGAGTGTAGCAGGCATGTAGGGAGTGTAGCAGGCATGCAGGGAGTGTAGCAGGCATGCAGGGAGTGTGGAAGGGAGGCAGGGAGTGTAGCAGGCATGCAGGGAGTGTAGCAGGCATGCAGGGAGTGTAGCAGGCATGCAGGGAGTGTAGCAGGCATGCAGGGAGTGTGGCAGGGAGGCAGGGAGTGTAGCAGGCATGCAGGGAGTGTAGCAGGCATGCAGGGAGTGTAGCAGGCATGCAGGGAGTGTAGCAGGCATGCAGAGTGTGTAACAGGCAGGGAAGGAGTCTAGCAGAGAGGCAGTGAGTGGAGCAGGGAGGCAGGGAGTGTAGCAGGCATGCAGGGAGTGTAGTAGAAAGGCAGGGAGTGTAGCAGGTATGCAGGGAGTGTAGCAGGAATGCAGGGAGTGGAGCAGGAAGGCAGGGAGTGTAGCAGGGAGGCAGGGAGTGTAGCAGGCATGTAGGGAGTGTAGAAGGCAGGGAGGGAGTGTAGCAGGCATGCAGGGAGTGTAAGAGACATGCAGATAGTGTAGCAGGTAGGGAGTTTAGCAGCAAGGCAGGAAGTGTAGCAGGCAGAGAGTGCACAGTTTTTTTGTGCAACAGGGGTGCAGTGACTCTCAAGCTGGTCCTAGTGCCAGTAATAGACAAAGAAAGGAAGTAGCCCCGGATGAGGACTTGGTACCTAAAGTCCTTATGCAAGGGGATTTCCCTACCAAAGAATAACCTCTATTCCCTCTCCCCTCCTCCCTGTCTTCCATACATGAACAAGAATCTTCAATAAAGGTAAGTGTCATGTTGAATGTTCATTCTTTTCTGCATGTACATCTATATTTAAGCTAAAAAAAAATTTTTTTTGTTAATACTTTCGGGTGTCTGGAATGGATTAATTGGATTTACATTATTTCTTATTGGGAAAATGATTACAGTGTTCATTGATTTCAGTTTTTGCCAGTCTCTCTCGAACGGATTAATGACGAAAACGGAGGGTCCACTGTATCTAAGGTTATGATAAATAGTTCAATGAGGTAGTGTAGTAGTCATTTACTGGGATTCGTATGTAAAGTACGTATCTGCATAAATTGCATGAACATGTCTTTAAGGGTTCAAACTAAAGTGCAGTTATAAGTAGGCAAACTGCACAGAAACATCAAAATATGCAAGAAAACAAGTTCTTACTTTTGTATAATACAGAAATTAATATGAAATGCTTAATTCTCATAATTCTGCTTAATAAATAAAGTTTTAGAGTACTAGGGGCTTGAACATTCAACAGGCTTATATAAGCATATTAGACAGGAGTGGAAGGAAGTGGCTTTTATAAGTTAACTTGCTGTTAGAATAGGAGCAAGATAACATTTATGAAGGGATTCAGGGAAACTGGTTAGTCAAACTCGAGTCCTGGAGGTGGGAAATAAAAGACCTGCATTCTAAGTAAGGGTGGGGATGTTGCAGTTTGGATGGTCATCTAAACTGTGATGTCGGCGCCCTTCCGGCAAGACAGTAAGAGATCGAGTGACAGTGAAAGTGCTTTCTTCTGTGTCAAGTCACCCTACCTCAGTGGGAGATATCCAAAGTAAAAAAAAAAAAGGCATATAGAAAATTTATACTAGCATTAGCTCTGCCCAACCTACTGTATATATTATGGCACTGCAATACTGCACTCTCACATATTATAAATCTTTTTAAAAATTATATTTAACTTAAATCATATTATAATTAATTTTTTTATTTTTGTTGTTGTAAAAGAAGAAAGGACATCATGAAAATAAACTTTTTCCTGTAACTTCTAGTAGACAAATACATGCATGCAAACACAAACAATTACTGGATCCAGGGCTGTGGAGTCAGAGTTGTAGTCAAAAGCAATTCTTGGGTTACTGGCATCTGAGTTGATGTCAGTAAAGTGTAATACAGGAGTCTGAGTTGGAGGTGCCATAAATAAAGGAGTCAGAGTTGAAAGTTTTATATGGCAAATCCAAAGCCCTGGTTAGAAGAGGGCTTCACGAGTAAACAAAGCCTCGTATTATGCTAAAATGATCTGATTCAGCTTTTTAAGTGTATATTCTTAATAAGCATAAAAACTAGTACCCCTGGGGCGATTTTAAACAATTTTCAAAATTCGTCCGAAAATGGTTAAAAACGCTGAACTATAGTCATGTTTTTTTTAGGTGAAAAATCTTTTTCTCTAAAAACAGAAAATGGTCATTATGACAGTGTTTGTTGGATCAATTACTCCCCACAAATGTGAAAAAATCCTGGATATATAGCTTTCATTGAGAGTTATACGAGTTTTGATAATATATGTGAGCTGTGTAAGGGGCTTCAGCCAATGAAGAAATCAGAGGGAAAAAGACAGCCATCATATCATTCTAAAACTATCTCTTTTTATGTTTTAAAGTGCATTATCTTAAGTAGTATAAAAAAATAGGTCAACTACAGTGGCTTTAACCCTTAAACTGTCCAAATGTAGATCTACATTTTTTTTACATCTGCAAGCATGTAAAATAAAACGTAGATCAACGTTCAAAGCGCTACACAAGTGAACGTAGATCTACGTTTGGACAGAGTAAAAGTTAAGCATTTTTTCAATTTGGCTGATAGTGTATAAATGTTGCACTATTGTCCAGTGATCGGGAAAGAAGAAGAAAAAAAAAAAAAAAAATTATATATATATATGCAATAAGATCACAGTGAACAGGTGATTTCAAAATATGCAAAACAACCACTCTGAAAGAATAGAGAAATTCCAAGCGCTTTCGTGACTACTCACATTATCAAGGAACTATAGTTCCTTGATAATGTGAGTAGTCACGAAAGCGCTTGGAATTTCTCTATTCTTTCAGAGTGGTTGTTTTGCATATATATATATATATATATATATATATATATATATATATATATATATATATATATATATATATATATATATATATATATATATATATATATATATATACACACACACATATACATATACATAAATATATATATATATATATATATATATAAATAAATATACAAGGTATGATGTAGCACGTAATGAAAGTAGTTTATTAGATTATGTATTGGTGGATAAAAGGTTGATGGGTAGGCTCCAGGATGTACATGTTTATAGAGGGGCAACTGATATATCGGATCATTATTTAGTTGTAGCTACAGTTAGAGTAAGAGGTAGATGGGAAAAGAGGAAGGTGGCAACAACAAGTAAGAGGGAGGTGAAAGTGTATAAACTAAGGGAGGAGGAAGTTCGGGTGAGATATAAGCGACTATTGGCAGAAAGGTGGGCTAGTGCAAAGATGAGTAGTGGGGGGGTTGAAGAGGGTTGGAATAGTTTTAAAAATGCAGTATTAGAATGTGGGGCAGAAGTTTGTGGTTATAGGAGGGTGGGGGCAGGAGGAAAGAGGAGTGATTGGTGGAATGATGAAGTAAAGGGTGTGATAAAAGAGAAAAAGGTAGCTTATGAGAGGTTTTTACAAAGCAGAAGTGTTATAAGAAGAGCAGAGTATATGGAGAGTAAAAGAAAGGTAAAGAGAGTGGTGAGAGAGTGCAAAAGGAGAGCAGATGATAGAGTGGGAGAGGCACTGTCAAGAAATTTTAATGAAAATAAGAAAAAATTTTGGAGCGAGTTAAACAAGTTAAGAAAGCCTAGGGAAAATATGGATTTGTCAGTTAAAAACAGAGTAGGGGAGTTAGTAGATGGGGAGATGGAGGTATTGGGTAGATGGCGAGAATATTTTGAGGAACTTTTAAATGTTAAGGAAGAAACAGAGGCAGTAATTTCATGCACTGGTCAGGGAGGTATACCATCTTTTAGGAGTGAAAAAGAGCAGAATGTAAGTGTGGGGGAGGTACGTGAGGCATTACGTAAAATGAAAGGGGGTAAAGCAGCTGGAACTGATGGGATCATGACAGAAATGTTAAAAGCAGGGGGGGATATAGTGTTGGAGTGGTTGGTACTTTTGTTTAATAAATGTATGAAAGAGGGGAAGGTACCTAGGGATTGGCAGAGAGCATGTATAGTCCCTTTATATAAAGGGAAAGGGGACAAAAGAGACTGTAAAAATTACAGAGGAATAAGCTTACTGAGTATACCAGGAAAAGTGTACGGTAGGGTTATAATTGAAAGAATTAGAGGTAAGACAGAATGTAGGATTGCGGATGAGCAAGGAGGTTTTAGAGTGGGTAGGGGATGTGTAGATCAGGTGTTTACATTGAAGCATATATGTGAACAGTATTTAGATAAAGATAGGGAGGTTTTTATTGCATTTATGGATTTAGAAAAGGCATATGATAGAGTGGATAGAGGAGCAATGTGGCAGATGTTGCAAGTATATGGAATAGGTGGTAAGTTATTAAATGCTGTAAAGAGTTTTTATGAGGATAGTGAGGCTCAGGTTAGGGTGTGTAGAAGAGAGGGAGACTACTTCCCGGTAAAAGTAGGTCTTAGACAGGGATGTGTAATGTCACCATGGTTGTTTAATATATTTATAGATGGGGTTGTAAAGGAAGTAAATGCTAGGGTGTTTGGGAGAGGGGTGGGATTAAATTATGGGGAATCAAATTCAAAATGGGAATTGACACAGTTACTTTTTGCTGATGATACTGTGCTTATGGGAGATTCTAAAGAAAAATTGCAAAGGTTAGTGGATGAGTTTGGGAATGTGTGTAAAGGTAGAAAGTTGAAAGTGAACATAGAAAAGAGTAAGGTGATGAGGGTGTCAAATGATTTAGATAAAGAAAAATTGGATATCAAATTGGGGAGGAGGAGTATGGAAGAAGTGAATGTTTTCAGATACTTGGGAGTTGACGTGTCGGCGGATGGATTTATGAAGGATGAGGTTAATCATAGAATTGATGAGGGAAAAAAGGTGAGTGGTGCGTTGAGGTATATGTGGAGTCAAAAAACGTTATCTATGGAGGCAAAGAAGGGAATGTATGAAAGTATAGTAGTACCAACACTCTTATATGGGTGTGAAGCTTGGGTGGTAAATGCAGCAGCAAGGAGACGGTTGGAGGCAGCGGAGATGTCCTGTCTAAGGGCAATGTGTGGTGTAAATATTATGCAAAAAATTCGGAGTGTGGAAATTAGGAGAAGGTGTGGAGTTAATAAAAGTATTAGTCAGAGGGCAGAAGAGGGGTTGTTGAGGTGGTTTGGTCATTTAGAGAGAATGGATCACAGTAGAATGACATGGAAAGCATATAAATCTATAGGGGAAGGAAGGCGGGGTAGGGGTCGTCCTCGAAAGGGTTGGAGAGAGGGGGTAAAGGAGGTTTTGTGGGTAAGGGGCTTGGATTTCCAGCAAGCGTGCGTGAGCGTGTTAGATAGGAGTGAATGGAGACGAATGGTACTTGGGACCTGACGATCTGTTGGAGTGTGAGCAGGGTAATATTTAGTGAAGGGATTCAGGGAAACCGGTTATTTTCATATAGTCGGACTTGAGTCCTGGAAATGGGAAGTACAATGCCTGCACTTTAAAGGGGGGGTTTGGGATATTGGCAGTTTGGAGGGATATGTTGTGTATCTTTATATGTGTATGCTTCTAGACTGTTGTATTCTGAGCACCTCTGCAAAAACAGTGATAATGTGCGAGTGTGGTGAAAGTGTTGAATGATGATGAAAGTATTTTCTTTTTGGGGATTTTCTTTCTTTTTTGGGTCACCCTGCCTCGGTGGGAGACGGCCGACTTGTTGAAAAAAAAAAAAAAAAAAAAATATATATATATATATATATATATATATATATATATATATATATATATATATATATATATATATATTTTTTTCAACAAGTCGGCCGTCTCCCGAGGCAGGGAGACCCAAAAAAGAAAGAAAATCCCCAAAAAGAAAATACTTTCATCATCATTCAACACTTTCACCACACTCACACATTATCACTGCTTTTGCAGAGGTGCTCAGAATACAACAGTTTAGAAGCATATACGTATAAAGATACACAACATATCCCTCCAAACTGCCAATATCCCAAACCCCTCCTTTAAAGTGTAGGCATTGTACTTCCCATTTCCAGGACTCTAAGTCCGACTATATGAAAATAACCGGTTTCCCTGAATCCCTTCACTAAATATTACCCTGCTCACACTCCAACAGATCGTCAGGTCCCAAGTATCATTCGTCTCCATTCGCTCCTATCTAACACGCTCACGCACGCTTGCTGGAAGTCCAAGCCCCTCGCCCACAAAACCTCCTTTACCCCCTCTTTCCAACCCTTTCGAGGACGACCCCTACCCCTCTTTCCTTCCCCTTGGAATATCAAGTTCTTTTTGCATATTTAAAATTTTGGCAGTACGAGGGCATCCTAAAATGATCCTCATTGCTTTGTTCTGCAGTTTTTCCAGCCCTCCAAGCTTCCAGTCAGACACAAGAGCAAGTAGTGGCGCAGCATAATCAACCAATGATCTAATATAAGCAAGATACATCATTTTCACAATTTTAACATTAGCACCATACCTGGGGTGAAACCCAGCCACAACTCTAAGTGCTCTTAGTTTTTCTTTGTATTGGCGACAAAGTCTTGTTACAACAGGTCCAAGTAGTGGAACCTCAAAGCCTAGATACCTGTATCTGCTTACATATTCTAGAAGAGACCCATCATGCAACTGGATCTGACGAACTGTGCCTCTCTGTCGAGGAGGACGCCTATTGAGTATCTTTGTTTTATCAGTAAAGATTATCAACCCCAGGTCCTGACACGAGGCTAGTACATGATTAAGAATGTTTTGGGTGTTGGAGAATCCGGTGGTGTGAATCATTATATCATCAGCAAAACTAATCACATAATGATGGGGCTGACTAGGCATAGCATTAAGTAATGCATTAATTAGAATATTGAACAGTGTGGGACTGAGCACACCTCCCTGTGGGGTTCCTAATTCAAAGTCTTTAGTTACACTTCTATGTCTCTGGAACAACACAGACAATTTTCTGTTTGACAGGTAGCCTTTAATACAGCGGAGAAGCCATCCTCCAACATCCATTCTGGCAAGTTCACTAACGATTACATGTCGGTTGGCTACATCGAAAGCGGATTTAAGGTCAAGGAAGGTAGTGTATGAGCTGTCAGTGTGCAGAGTGAGAAAGGTGGCTATGCAATGATGCACGCTCCTTCCATGCATGAAACCATGTCACCGGGGAGACAAAAATTGTTTGATTCTGTACATGAGACGATTAAGAATCATTCTCTCAAATGTTTTACACAAGCAGCTAGTAAGAGATATTGGGCAAAATGCATTTTGTTGATTGGGCTTAGGAATTGGAATGATGAGGCTGTTGGTCCAAGATTGAGGGAGCTCCCCAGTTACATAGCTCATGTTATATAATTCAAGTAATGGATTACCTGGTACTCGACACAGCAATCTGAGTATGTTGTAAGTAATACCATCCTCACCAGGCGACGTGGAGTTGCCCTTAGTTAGTGCTGCATCAAGTTCATAATTAGTGAAAGGAATGTTGCAATCATCTGCCTTGCTGAGCATAAAGCAAACAAGTCTCTCCCTTGCATCATATTTGTCATTTAATTTTGCCTGTGTGGTACTGGGAAGATTATCATAGCTAGATGTAGCAGCCCAAGCACTGACTAACTCATTTGCCCTATGTAAGGGATGAGGGTGCGCGATCTGCCCAGTTCTGTTACCCTTAATTCTATTTATGTCCCTCCATGCCCGGCTAAGTGGGGTGTGAGCATTAAGACCGTTGACAAATTTTTCCCAGTCTGTTTGCCGCAGCTCTATCATACGCTCTCTGGCAGCAGCAAGGGCAGTTTGGAAGAGCCTCAGCATTCCAGGGGTACGATGTTTTCTATAGGCTAGGCCTAGTCTGCGAGCAGTACGTTTCAGTGTACGAAGTTTAGAATCATTGTAATAAGTATGGTTTTTGAAGGAAGTATGATTATTATGGAAGTTTGTTGGGTTTAGAGTACCAAGAGGTTGCAGTGGCGGCTCTAAGTAGTTCTGAATAATGCTCACAAGGTCATTGTTAAAGGTCTCTACAGAGGAACACTCATAGGAATTATACCAGTCAGTCACATGTGCAACAAAGTCATCATGCTGATCAGTGGGAACATTAAAACGTTTCCGTTTGAATATCCCACCAGGCCTTAGGATAGTGTATTACAAATATCTAGTGAGGTTAGCCTAGGGAAATGATCAGACGCTATATCTGTTACAATGGAAGACTCACAGCTGGCAGAAGTAATGTTGAAGCCCAGGCACAGATCAAGGATGCCTCCATAGATATGTGTGGGTTCAAGGTCACCTACAATTTGGACATTATCATGACTGTTTAAGAGTGACAACAGTTGATTACCATTACGATTACCAAACTGTGAGTTTCCAATGCTTTTGTGTCTCGCATTGTAATCGCCAATAATAAGAGTAGGCTCAGAATGAGCACAAGTTGGGAGCTCCAAGTAATTAAATTTATCAGCAGGAGCATACTAGTTAAATATGTTGAGAGCAGAGTTCCCTATATAAATCCTAACACCGTGATATTGTAGCCCCTCTGTTTTCTTGTATGCAAGAAGTTGATGGGGAAGTGATTTTTTAATATATAGAACACAAGAGTTAGTAGATTTGAGGTTATATGCAACAAATGATGGTAATTTAGGGGGTTGGGATTTTTCAGGGACTCTGCACTCTTGTAGACACACAACATCAATGGGTTCGGTGGTTACTTTATAATGAAGGTCAGGAAGTCTTTTTCTAAGTGATGCAATATTCCAGCTTAATATAGAAAGTTTATACGAGTTTTGATCCATTATAGTAGTCCTGGGATCATCTTGAGTTTCTCAGCATAATGAAAAAATTGTTCATATAAATAGCAGACCTTATCAATGTCAACAGTGCTACCCTCGTCCATGAGTTTTGTAAGTGCACTTCCAGTTGTAAGGCCTCTTGGGAGTCTTCGTAAACCCAGAGCACGACATCACTCACATTTCCTCCTCCACTAACATTACACGCAACACTACAACTGTCATCACCAGCGCAACTACCAACATTGTGTTCATTACATTTATCAACAGTATTGTATTCAACATTAATGTCTATGTGGTTAACCTCATCACACTCTGCACCACCACTTATATTACGCTCATCACTATTACTAACATAATAGCACGTAATGAAAGTAGTTTATTAGATTATGTATTGGTGGATAAAAGGTTGATGAGTAGGCTCCAGGATGTACATGTTTATAGAGGGGCAACTGATATATCGGATCATTATTTAGTTGTAGCTACAGTTAGAGTAAGAGGTAGATGGGAAAAGAGGAAGGTAGCAACAACAAGTAAGAGGGAGGTGAAAGTGTATAAACTAAGGGAGGAGGAAGTTCGGGTGAGATATAAGCGACTATTGGCAGAAAGGTGGGCTAGTACAAAGATGAGTAGTGGGGGGGTTGAAGAGGGTTGGAATAGTTTTAAAAAATGCAGTATTAGAATGTGGGGCAGAAGTTTGTGGTTATAGGAGGGTGGGGGCAGGAGGAAAGAGGAGTGATTGGTGGAATGATGAAGTAAAGGGTGTGATAAAAGAGAAAAAGGTAGCTCATGAGAGGTTTTTACAAAGCAGAAGTGTTATAAGAAGAGCAGAGTATATGGAGAGTAAAAGAAAGGTAAAGAGAGTGGTGAGAGAGTGCAAAAGGAGAGCAGATGATAGAGTGGGAGAGGCACTCTCAAGAAATTTTAATGAAAATAAGAAAAAATTTTGGAGTGAGTTAAACAAGTTAAGAAAGCCTAGGGAAAGTATGGATTTGTCAGTTAAAAACAGAGTAGGGGAGTTAGTAGATGGGGAGAGGGAGGTATTAGGTAGATGGCGAGAATATTTTGAGGAACTTTTAAATGTTGAGGAAGAAAGGGAGGCGGTAATTTCATGCACTGGTCAGGGAGGTATACCATCTTTTAGGAGTGAAGAAGAGCAAAATGTAAGTGTGGGGGAGGTACGTGAGGCATTACGTAGAATGAAAGGGGGTAAAGCAGCTGGAACTGATGGGATCATGACAGAAATGTTAAAAGCAGGGGGGGGGGGATATAGTGTTGGAGTGGTGGGTACTTTTGTTTAATAAATGTATGAAAGAGGGGAAGGTACCTAGGGATTGGCAGAGAGCATGTATAGTCCCTTTATATAAAGGGAAAGGGGACAAAAGAGATTGTAAAAATTATAGAGGAATAAGTTTACTGAGTATACCAGGAAAAGTGTACGGTAGGGTTATAATTGAAAGAATTAGAGGTAAGACAGAATGTAGGATTGCGGATGAGCAAGGAGGTTTCAGAGTGGGTAGGGGATGTGTAGATCAAGTGTTTACATTGAAGCATATATGTGAACAGTATTTAGATAAAGGTAGGGAAGTTTTTATTGCATTTATGGATTTAGAAAAGGCATGTGATAGAGTGGATAGAGGAGCAATCTGGCAGATGTTGCAAGTATATGGAATAGGTGATAAGTTATTAAATGCTGTAAAGAGTTTTTATGAGGATAGTGAGGCTCAGGTTAGTGTGTGTAGAAGAGGGGGAGACTACTTCCCGGTAAAAGTAGGTCTTAGACAGGGATGTGTAATGTCACCATGGTTGTTTAATATATTTATAGATGGGGTTGTAAAGGAAGTAAATGCTAGGGTGTTCGGGAGAGGGGTGGGATTAAATTTTGGGGAATCAAATTCAAAATGGGAATTGACACAGTTACTTTTTGCTCATGATACTGTGCTTATGGGAGATTCTAAAGAAAAATTGCAAAGGTTAGTGGATGAGTTTGGGAATGTGTGTAAAGGTAGAAAGTTGAAAGTGAACATAGAAAAGAGTAAGGTGATGAGGGTGTCAAATGATTTAGATAAAGAAAAATTGGATATCAAATTGGGGAGGAGGAGTATGGAAGAAGTGAATGTTTTCAGATACTTGGGAGTTGACGTGTCGGCGGATGGATTTATGAAGGATGAGGTTAATCACAGAATTGATGAGAGAAAAAAGGAGAGTGGTATATATATTTTTGAGGTATATATATGCTTCTAAGCTGTTGTATTCTGAGCACCTCTGCAAAAACAGTGATTATGTGTGAGTGTGGTGAAAGTGTTGATTGATGATGAAAGCATTTTCTTTTTGGGGATTTTCTATCTTTTTTGGGTCACCCTGCCTCGGTGGGAGACGGCCGACTTGTTGAAAAAAAAAAAACATATATATATATATATATATATATACACACACATATATACATATATACATACATACATACATATACAGTGGACCCCCGCATACCGTTGGCATCACATAACGTTTAATCTGCATACCGCTCGCTTTTATCGCAAAAATTTTGCCTCGCATACCGCTCAAAAACCCGCTCACCGCTGTTCGTCCGAGACGCGTCCAATGTGCGCCCTTAGCCAGCCTCACATGTGCCGCCGGTGGCATTGTTTACCAGCCAGCCTCCGCGGTAACATCCAAGCATACAATCGGAACATTTCGTATTATTACAGTGTTTTTGGTGATTTTATCTGCAAAATAAGTGACCATGGGCCCCAAGAAAGCTTCTAGTGCCAACCCTACAGCAATAAAGGTGAGAATTACTATAGAGATGAAGAAAAAGATCATTGATAAGTATGAAAGTGGAGTGCGTGTCTCCGAGCTGGCCAGGTTGTATAATAAACCCCAATCAACCATCGCTACTATTGGTGGTACAGCTGCTGCTGCTGCTGTACCACCGTCAGCTGCTGCTGCTGCTGCACTGTCAGCTGCTGCTGCTGCACTGTCAGCTGCTGCTGCTGCTGTAGCACCATCAGCTGCTGCTGCTGCTGTACCACCGTCAGCTGCTGCTGCTGCTGTAGTACCGTCTGCTGCTGCTGTAGCATCGTCTGCTGCTGCTGTAGCATCGTCTGCTGCTGCTGTAGCACTGTCAGCTGCTGCTGCTGTTGTACCACTGTCAGCTGCTGCTGCTGTTGTACCACTGTCAGCTGCTGCTGCTGCTGCTGCTGTAGTACCGTCTGCTGCTGCTGTAGCATTGTCTGCTGCTGCTGTAGCATCGTCTGCTGCTGCTGTAGCACTGTCAGCTGCTGCTGCTGTTGTACCGCCATCAGCTGCTGCTGCTGCTGCTGCTGTAGTACCGTCTGCTGCTGCTGTAGTACCGTCTGCTGCTGCTGTAGCATCGTCTGCTGCTGCTGTAGCACTGTCAGCTGCTGCTGCTGCTGCTGCTGTAATACCGTCTGCTGCTGCTGTAGTACCATCTGCTGCTGCTGTAGCATCGTCTGCTGCTGCTGTAGCACTGTCAGCTGCTGCTGCTGTTGTACCACCATCAGCTGCTGCTGCTGTAGTATCGTCTGCTGCTGCTGTAGTACCGTCTGCTGCTGCTGTAGCATCGTCTGCTGCTGCTGTATCACTGTCAGCTGCTGCTGCTGCTGCTGTAGCACCGTTGTTGGTGTGGCTTATTGAGAATACCAAGAAACAATTAACCCCAGAGGATTTGCCACCCAGGATAACCCAAAAAAGTCAGTGTCATCGAAGACTGTCTAACTTATTTCCATTGGGGTCCTTAATCTTGTCTCCCAGGATGCAACCCACACCAGTCGACTAACACCCAGGTGAACAGGGAAAAATGCCTGGAACTAGTGCTCATATTAGTGAATTTAAAGCCAGCAAAGGTTGGTTTGAGAGATTTAAGAATCGTAGTGGCATACACAGTGTGATAAGGCATGTTCTGGAAGAAAATGCCAAACAGGACCTACAGTACTCAGGAGGAAAAGGCACTCCCAGGACACAGTGTCTCATCAGTCATTGCTGCATCTTCAATAAAGGTGTCATTTATTCTTCATTTAGTAGAGTAGTACATGCACAATATATATTGTGCATGTACTACTCTACTATTGTGCATGTATCCTTCTCTTTGTGTGTAGGAAAATGTATATTTCATGTGGTAAAAATTTTTTTTTCATACTTTTGGGTGTCTTGCACGGATTAATTTGATTTCTATTATTTCTTATGGGGAAAATTCATTCGCATACCGATCATTTCGCATAACAATAAGCCCTCTTGCACGGATTAAAATCGCTATGCGGGGGTCCACTGTATACACACATATATACATACATACATCTTTCTTTCTTTCTTTCAACACACCGGCCATATCCCACCGAGGCGGGGTGGCCCAAAAGAAAAAACCAAAGTTTCTCCTTTCAAATTTAGTAATATATACAGGAGAAGGGGTTACTAGCCCCTTGCTCCCGGCATTTTAGTCGCCTCTTACAACACGCATGGCCTACGGAGGAAGAATTCTGTTCCACTTCCCCATGGAGATAAGAGGAAATAAACAAGAACAAGAACTAGAAAGAAAATAGAAGAAAACCCAGAGGGGTATGTATATATATGCTTGTACATGTATGTGTAGTGTGACCTGAGTGTAAGTAGAAGTAGCAAGACATACCTGAAATTTTGCATGTTCATGAGACAGAAAAAAGGACACCAGCAATCCTACCATCATGTAAAACAATTACAGGCTTTCTCGTTTTACACTCACTTGGCGGGACGGTAGTACCTCCCTGGGCAGTTGCTGTCTACCAACCTACTACCTAGAACATACATACATATATACATATATATATATATATACATACATACATACATACATACATTCTTTCTTTCAGCACACCGGCCGTATCCCACCGAGGCAGGGTGGCCCAAAAGGAAAAACAAAAGTTTCTCTTTTTACATTTAGTAATATATACAGGAGAAGAGGTTACTAGCCCCTTGCTCCCGACATTTTAGTCGCCTCTTACAACACGCATGGCTTACGGGGGAAGAATTTTGTTCCACTTACCCATGGAGGTAAGAGGAAATAAACAAGAATAAGAACTAGAAAGAAAATAGAAGAAAACCCAGAGGGGTATGTATATATGTCCTTGTACATGTATGTGTAGTGTGACCTAAGTGTAAGTAGAAGTAGCAAGACGTACCTGAAATCTTGCATGTTCATGATACAGAAAAAAGGACACCAGCAATCCTACCATCATGTAAAACAATTACAGGCTTTCTCGTTTTACACTCACTTGGCAGGACGGTAGTACCTCCCTGGGCGGCTGCTGTCTACCAACCTACTACCTAGAACATACATACATATATACATACATATATATATACATACATACATACATGGGATACAAGGAGAATAGAAGCATCAGGGAAGAGAGAGGTGAAGGTTTATAAACTAAAAGAGGAGGCAGTTAGGGTAAGATATAAACAGCTATTGGAGGATAGATGGGCTAATGAGAGCATAGGCAATGGGGTCGAAGAGGTATGGGGTAGGTTTAAAAATGTAGTGTTAGTGTGTTCAGCAGAAGTTTGTGGTTACAGGAAAGTGGGTGCGGGAGGGAAGAGGAGCGACTGGTGGAATGATGATGTAAAGAGAGTAGTAGGGGAGAAAAAGTTAGCATATGAGAAGTTTTTACAAAGTAGAAGTGATGCAAGGAGGGAAGAGTATATGGAGAAAAAGAGAAAGGTTAAGAGAGTGGTGAAGCAATGTAAAAAGAGAGCAAATGAGAGAGTGGGTGAGATGTTATCAACAAATTTTGTTGAAAATAAGAAAAAGTCTTGGAGTGAGATTAACAAGTTAAGAAAGCCTAGAGAACAAATGGATTTGTCAGTTAAAAATAGGAGAGGAGAGTTATTAAATGGAGAGTTAGAGGTATTGGGAAGATGGAGGGAATATTTTGAGGAATTGTTAAATGTTGATGAAGATAGGGAAGCTGTGATTTCGTGTATAGGGCAAGGAGGAATAACATCTTGTAGGAGTGAGGAAGAGCCAGTTGTGAGTGTGGGGGAAGTTCGTGAGGCAGTAGGTAAAATGAAAGGGGGTAAGGCAGCCGGGATTGATGGGATAAAGATAGAAATGTTAAAAGCAGGTGGGGATATAGTTTTGGAGTGGTTGGTGCAATTATTTAATAAATGTATGGAAGAGGGTAAGGTACCTAGGGATTGGCAGAGAGCATGCATAGTTCCTTTGTATAAAGGCAAAGGGGATAAAAGAGAGTGCAAAAATTATAGGGGGATAAGTCTGTTGAGTATACCTGGTAAAGTGTATGGTAGAGTTATTATTGAAAGAATTAAGAGTAAGATGGAGAATAGGATAGCAGATGAACAAGGAGGCTTTAGGAAAGGTAGGGGGTGTGTGGACCAGGTGTTTACAGTGAAACATATAAGTGAACAGTATTTAGATAAGGCTAAAGAGGTCTTTGTGGCATTTATGGATTTGGAAAAGGCGTATGACAGGGTGGATAGGGGGGCAATGTGGCAGATGTTGCAGGTGTATGGTGTAGGAGGTAGGTTACTGAAAGCAGTGAAGAGTTTTTACGAGGATAGTGAGGCTCAAGTTAGAGTATGTAGGAAAGAGGGAAATTATTTCCCAGTAAAAGTAGGGCTTAGACAAGGATGTGTGATGTCACCGTGGTTGTTTAATATATTTATAGATGGGGTTGTAAGAGAAGTAAATGCAAGGGTCTTGGCAAGAGGCGTGGAGTTAAAAGATAAAGAATCACACATAAAGTGGGAGTTGTCACAGTTGCTCTTTGCTGATGACACTGTGCTCTTTGGAGATTCTGAAGAGAAGTTGCAGAGATTGGTGGATGAATTTGGTAGGGTGTGCAAAAGAAGAAAATTAAAGGTGAATACAGGAAAGAGTAAGGTTATGAGGATAACAAAAAGATTAGGTGATGAAAGATTGGATATCAGATTGGAGGGAGAGAATATGGAGGAGGTGAATGTATTCAGATATTTGGGAGTTGACGTGTCAGCGGATGGGTCTATGAAAGATGAGGTGAATCATAGAATTGATGAAGGGAAAAGGGTGAGTGGTGCACTTAGGAGTCTGTGGAGACAAAGAACTTTGTCCTTGGAGGCAAAGAGGGGAATGTATGAGAGTATAGTTTTACCAACACTCTTATATGGGTGTGAAGCATGGGTGATGAATGTTGCAGCGAGGAGAAGGCTGGAGGCAGTGGAGATGTCATGTCTGAGGGCAATGTGTGGTGTGAATATAATGCAGAGAATTCGTAGTTTGGAAGTTAGGAGGAGGTGCGGGATTACCAAAACTGTTGTCCAGAGGGCTGAGGAAGGGTTGTTGAGGTGGTTCGGACATGTAGAGAGAATGGAGTGAAACAGAATGACTTCAAGAGTGTATCAGTCTGTAGTGGAAGGAAGGCGGGGTAGGGGTCGGCCTAGAAAAGGTTGGAGGGAGGGGGTAAAGGAGGTTTTGTGTGCGAGGGGCTTGGACTTCCAGCAGGCATGCGTGAGCGTGTTTGATAGGAGTGAATGGAGACAAATGGTTTTTAATACTTGACGTGCTGTTGGAGTGTGAGCAAAGTAACATTTATGAAGGGGTTCAGGGAAACCGGCAGGCCGGACTTGAGTCCTGGAGATGGGAAGTACAGTGCCTGCACTCTGAAGGAGGGGTGTTAATGTTGCAGTTTAAAAACTGTAGTGTAAAGCACCCTTCTGGCAAGACAGTGATGGAGTGAATGATGGTGAAAGTTTTTCTTTTTCGGGCCACCCTGCCTTGGTGGGAATCGGCCAGTGTGATAATAAAAAAAAATAAAATAAACATACATACATACATACATACATATATATCCATCCATCATGAAACTCTTTTGTTAGATCAGTTATGTCATGCACACACCAAAAAAAAAAAAAAAAATATTTTTGAAGGTTAGAACCAAGGCCATGGAGTCCGAGTTGGAAGCAATTCTAGGGTTACTGGAGTTGGTAAAATGTAATTAAAGGAGTTGGAGGTGCCCTAAATAAAGGAGTCAGAGGTTTTATGTGAAGACTCCACAGCCCTGATTATATCTATAAAGATTTTATTTCTTTGCAATGCTTACAATGTGTGATTACAATTATGATTTGTTAAGTACAAAGAAAGCCACTATCATGCCGGGGCATTTCGGGCAGAAGGAATACATTTTTAATACGAGAATAACTTTTTTTTACCTTTATATTAGTATTTTTCCTTGTCCTGAGTCCACCTAGCCAAAGATCAGCTAGCAGTATCTGGCAACAGGTGTGTGACAAAAGAGCTCGGTGATTAACTGCGACAGCCAAGGAGAGGCAAGTTTGCTTAGACCAGTTTCTTAATTCATAAGTTAAAAGCTGGTGTGTCCGATCATCGTCTTGCTGATAACAAAAGTCCAGTACTTGCAGAGCTGCCACAACAGAATTTAACATTAATATATATATATAAGTGCAAAAGTATACTAAATAAATAAAGTTCATACAACACCTGGGGATTAGGAGGTAATCAAGTGGGAGCCAAATAAAGGGTGATTAAAAACTCCTTGGATCAAGAGCCCTTCACCAGAACAAAGATATAGCCCTTGATGGGTGACTCAAGGAGACTGCATTATTTGGTATACCAATAACAGAATATTCACACTAAAACTCTTCAAAAAATAATGCCTCATTATAACCTCGTTCTATGGAAAAAATTTGTGATCAAAAGCTAAATGAACATACACATCAAGAGTGACAGTTTGGGGGAGAGTGCTGAAGCCCCTTGACTTACGATGGTTTGACTTTACTATGGTGCAAAAGCAATTGCTTCAGAGATGAAACTTGAGATAATTACCCAGTATGAAGGCAGCAAGTCCCTAACTTGTATTCACTTATTTAATTTTTAAAATTGGTATTTAGTTAGTTACTGTATTTTTTTTAACATACTGGCCGTTTCCCACCATGGCAGGGTGACCCAAAAAGAAAGGAAAACCCCCAAAAAAAAGAAAAACCCAAAAAGAAAGAAAAAACTTTCATCATCGTTCAACACTTTCACCATCACTCATACATAATCACTGTCTTTGCAGAAACGCTCAAATACGACAGCTTAGATGTCCCCCCAAACTGCGAATATTCCAAACCTCTCCTTTAAAGTGAAGGTATTGTACTTCCCATTTCCAGGACTCAAGTCCAGCTAACCAGTTTCCCTGAATCCCTTCACAAAATATTACCCTGCTCACACTCCAACAGCTCAATTCCCAAAAACCATTCGTCTCCATTCACCCCTATCTAAAATGCCCACACATGCTTGCTGGAATTCTAAGCCCCTCGCCCACAAAACCTCCTTTAACTCCTTTACCCCTTCCCGCCAACCTTTTTGGGGACAACCCCTACCCCACCTTTCTTCCCCTACAGATTTATATGCTCTCTGAGTCATTCTACTTTGCTCCATTCTCTCTAAATGACAAAACCAACTCAACAGCCCCTCTTTGCCCCTCTCACTAATAGAACTCCACACCTAGTTTCCACACTACAAATTCTCTGCATAATATTTACACTACACACTGCCTCCAGCTGCCTCCTCATTGCAATATTTACAACCTATGCTTCACACCCATATAAGAGTGATGGTATCACTATACTCTCGTACATTCTCTTCTTTGCCTCCAGGGATAACGTTCTTTGTCTCCACAGATACCTCAACACACCACTCACCTTTCTTCCTTCATCAATTCTGTGGTTAACCTCATCCTTCATAAACCCATCTATTGACAAGTCAAAAAATCCAAATATCTGAAAACATTCACTTCTTCCATACTCCCTCTCTCCAATGTGATATCTAAATTTTCTTTATCTAAATTGTTTGATACCCTCATCACCTTACTCTTATCTATGTTCACTTTGAACTTTCTACCTTCACACACCCTCCTAGACTCGTCCACTAACCTTTGAAACTTTTCTTTAGAATCCCCCAAAAGAACAGTATCATCAGTAAAAAGTAACTGTGTCAACTCCCATTTTGTATTTGATTTCCCATAATTTAATCCTACCCCTCTCCCCAACACATTAGCATTTACTTCTTTTACTACCCCATCTATAAATATATTAAACAACCATGGTGACATTACGCATCCCTGTCTAAGACCTACTTTTACCGGGAAGTAGTCTCCCTCCCTTCTACACACCCTAACCTGAGCCTCACTATCCTCATAAAAACTCTTTACAGCATTTAGTAACTTACCACCTATTCCACACACTTGCAACAACTGCCACATTGCTCCCCTATCCACTCTATCATATGTCTTTTCTAAATCCATAAATGCAATGAAAACTTCCCTACCTTTATCTAAATATTGTTCACATATATGCTTCAATGTAAACACCTGATCTACACATTCCCTACCCATTCTAAAGCCTCCTTGCTCATCTGCAATCCTGCTCTGTCTTACCTCTAATTCTTTCAATAATAACCCTACCTTTCACTTTACCTGGTATACTCAGTAAACTTATTACTGTATTATATATTTATTTATTCAGTGACAGCAATTATTTATTTAGTATATCATATTCATATTCGAATTAGGATATTTTCGCTTTATGATGGGTTAGTCGGAATGTAACCCCATCGTAAGTCGAGCAGCACCTGTAGTTTAATACAAAAGCAAAATGACTAACCCAGTGTTTCAAATTCTTTAGCATATCCTTTGAG
>NC_091325.1:2715503-2800503 GCF_038502225.1 Cherax quadricarinatus
CATATCCTTTGAGCTCTTCATAGACCTCTGTCTCAAGATCATCATCAGCTGCTTCATGTGCAAGAGCCTTGAAGAGTTTAGCTGCCACAAGAGCCTTGGCAATTGCTTCTTCACCATGTTGCCACATCAACATTGCCATGCCTTGTCTTTTAGTTAACACTGCCCATACCTAGACATAGAAGAGAATAATCAGCAGAAAAACAAGAAGTATACACAGATAACTCGCACATAGAAGAGAGAAGCTTATGATGATGTTTTGGTCCAACTTGGACTGCTTACAAGTCACACATTGGACCAAAATGTTGTCACAAGTTTCTCTCTCCTATGTGCGGATTGTGTATTGTTCCAGTCACAGTACTGTGCATTTTTGTAATTTATGAAGTATACATTACTAAGCATATATGTGAACAGTATTTAGATAAAGGTAGGGAAATTTTTATTGCATTTATGGATTTAGAAAAGGCATATGATAGAGTGGGTAGGGGATCAATGTGGCAGATGTTGCAAGTGTGTGGAATAGGTGGTAGATTACTAAATTCTGTAAAGAGTTTTTATGAGGATAGTGAGGTTCAGGTTGGGGTGTATAGAAGAGAGGGAGACTACTTCCCAATAAAAGTAGGTCTTAGACAGGGATGTGTAATGTCACCATGGTTGTTTAGCCCTTTGATGGTCGACAGGCCCTCTCTGAGATTCGTTCTCAGGGTCGGCCAAATTTAAAAAAAAAAAAAAATTCTTGTGAAAAGATAGAGAATCTTTTCCCGATCATAATGACACCAAAAGTATGAAATTTGATGGAAAACTTACGGAATTATGCTCTCGCGAAGTTAGCAGTTTCGGCGATGTTTACACATCGGCGATTTTGCCCACTTTGAGCCCCATTTTTGGCCAATTCAACTGTACTAGTCGACAAAAAAATGAATATTTCGCTAGAACTCCATTTTTTCTATCGAATGAGTGCAAGAAACCACCCATTTACCAATTTCAACTATCCAGTACAGTGGTCAGAATTTAGCAATTTTGCCAATTTCACACAAATTTCAAAAGATGCCAATTTCCGAATAGGGTCCAGAATAAACAAGAAAGACATTCCTGGCACTAAAATGACATTTCCTCTGTTCATTAGTCACGTCTCAAGGCCCCTCTTACATTCTTTTGCTTTCCACTTTGAATTTTTATTCTCACAAAAAATAGAAGATTTACTGTTACGCAGACTACTGCATTAGTGTAAAAAATGGTATAAATAATATTGGCGCACTTGCAAAAGAATATTAGACTCACCAGTTGACGCGTATTGGACGCTTGGCATGATTTGTTTACTTTTGAACTTTGGTAATAATTGAACATTTCTGCTACTTTGAGCTCAATTTCAAGGTACTTTTCATTGTAAAACCAGTCAAAATCATCTCAATTTCTGTAATATGTCTTCCATTCTATAAAATGAGACCAGGAAAACTAGAATACAACAATAAATACCATACAAAAATACAGTGCAAAGTCGCTGTTTTATTCCAAAAAAACGGTCAAAGTTTTTTTTTTTTCTCATTATGCACTGTGTGCTGCAGGATTTTTTTTATACTGTGCACACTGACCACATAGACCCATTCTTTCATATGTAGGCCTACCAGCTTTCTCCCACTAGATTTGAGGGCGCTAAAATTTAGGCGTACTAGTACGTCAAAAACCCTGGGTCGTAAGCCGTACTAGTATGGCCGAAACCCTCAAAGGGTTAATATATTTATAGATGGGGTTGTAAAAGAAGTAAATGCTAGGGTGTTCGGGAGAGGGGTGTGATTAAATTATTGGGAATCAAATACAAAATGGGAATTGACACAGTTGCTTTTTGCTGATGATACTGTGCTTATGGAAGATTCTAAAGAAAAACTGCAAAGGTTAGTAGATGAGTTTGGGAGTGTGTGTAAAGGTAGAAAGTTGAAAGTGAACATAGAAAAGAGTAAGGTGATGAGGGTATCAAATGATTTAGATAAAGAAAAATTGGATATCAAATTGGAGAGGAGGAGTATGGAAGAAGTGAATGTTTTCAGATACTTGGGAGTTGATGTGTCGGCGGATAGATTTATGAAGGATGAGGTTAATCACAGAATTGATGAGAGAAAAAAGGAGAGTGGTATATATTTTTGAGGTATATATTTTTTTTTTTTCAACAAGTTGGCTGTCTCCCACGGAGGCAGGATATATGTGGAGACAAAAAACGTTATCTATGGAGGCAAAGAAGGGAATGTATGAAAGTATAGTAGTACCAACACTCTTATATGGGTGTGAAGCATGGGTTGTGAATGCAGCAGTGAGGAGGCGGTTGGAGGCAGTGGAGATGTCCTGTCTAAGGGCAATGTGTGGTGTAAATATTATGCAGAAAATTCAGAGTGTGGAAATTAGAAGATGTGGAGTTAATAAAAGTATTAGTCAGAGGGCTGAAGAGGGGCTGTTGAGGTGGTTTGGTCATTTAGAGAGAATGGATCAAAGTAGAATGACATGGAGAGCGTTTAAATCTGTAGGGGAAGGAAGGCGGGGTAGGGGTTGTCCTCGAAAAGGTTGGAAGGAAGGGGTAAGGGAGGTTTTGTGGGCAAGGGGCTTAGACTTCCAGCAGGCGTGCGTGAGCGTGTTCAATAGGAGTGAATGGAGACGAATGGTTTTTGGGACCTGACGATCTGTTGGAGTGTGAGTAGGGTAATATTTAGTGAAGGGATTCAGGGAAACCGGTTATTTTTATATAGCCGGACTTGAGTCCTGGAAATGGGAAGTACAAAGCCTGCACTCTAAAGGAGGGGTTCGGGATATTGGCAGTTTGGAGGGATAGGTTGTGTATCTTTATATGTATATGCTTCTACACTGTTGTTCTGAGCACCTCTGCAAAAACAGTGATTATGTATGATGAGGTGAAAGTGTTGAATGATGATGAAAGTATTTTCTTTTTGGGGATTTTTTCTTTCTTTTTGGGGTCACCCTGCCTTGGTGGGAGATGGCCGACTTGCTAAAAAAAAAAAAAATTACTAAGCACAAATTCAGGGGAATCCAGTGTAAGTCTATCATGAAGTTGCTAAGAATTAGTGATTTTAAGCAATTTAATAAATCAAAGTGTTTCTTCTTTCTTGGGTCACCTTCCCTCGGTGGGAAACACCGATGTGTTAAAATAATAATAATACTTATTTTTTTTTACTCACCAAGAGTTCGCTGAAAGGATAATCAAACTCGAATTTGGAATGCAGCTCCCCTGGACTTAAGTAGGACTTCGGAGAATTAGTGGGATTCTTCTGAAGGAGACTCTTACTAGCCTGAAAAATGCTACTGTTGTTACGGAGGAGCCGTGGAGATTTCATCATTGTGTTTTCATAAACTGTGCGGAATTTCTTACGCGTGTAATATGATCTGAAAATGAAATTTTTTTTAAATAAACTTACAAGGCATTTCTCCATTTACTGTAAAACACATTTTATTAATTTTAACACAAAGTGAAGCATCCAAAACATTCTTAAATCCAAAACCTGTGAGTTTGTTTTAAATATGATTACCAAAATATCTGAATTCTTCCTTTCTGTCTAGCCTTTTGCCTATTGAAAAGTCATCTCACACAAACTTTCAATTTTTATAATTTGACATATCTGATGAAACTTATTTAATTACTATCAAAATGAGGTAAAAACTGATGGACAAAGCAAAACACTGTTTATTGATTAAATGAAGCTACTTAACTAAATAGTGCTATCTATTTAACTATCTTTCAGTTTGTTCCCTCATGTTTCACTTTCTAAAGTGAGATATTAAGAAATAAGCCTGTAAATCAAAGGATTATATTTATTATCGATTATTATTATTATTACAATCATAATTAAGTGCTAGACCCACTGGGGTTCTTATTGAGTAAATGAAAGACCATTGACCTGACTCCATGCGAGGTGAGCACATTATGTAAAATCCAGGAGGAAGTTTGGAAGAACACTTCGTTTTAAGAACAAAAATGCACAATACAGTGACTGGAACAATACATAAATAATCCACACATAGAGAAGAGAAACTTATGACGACTTTTCGGCCCATCTTTGACCATTTATAAAGTCCAGTGACTTTGTAAGTGGTTGAAGATGGACCAAAACATTGTTGTAAGCTTCTCTCCTCTATGTGTGGGTTTTTTGTGCATACTTCTTCTTAAGAATGATTGATGTCACCTTAAAACACAGAGCTCTTTATTTTGAAGTGTTTAAAATCTACATTTTAATTAACTTAATACATTATTAAGCCATTCAGTTAATTTAGTGGTAATAAAGAAGAGTTGTCAAAGAAGAGGTAATACGTTTTTTTGTCATTACAGTATTCATTATTGTAGTCTGTGTTATTGTTCAGAGCTTTAACAGCCAGAGCCATATGACTCATGATAAATGATTTAGAGAAGTAACAGGATAATGAATATGACACTTGGGCAATACCTGGGCATCTTTATTGTGAAAATGTTTCACCACAAAGTGGCTCACTGTAAATAAAGCTAAGATTTGCATAACTCACTGCAATTGTTATCAGGTATGGATGTTTGAATGGTTCACTGCCTTCCTAACTTGTTCAGCTATCACTATCAAAACTTTGGGTCCAAGTCCCTGGACCCATTATGTACCTCTGTAATCTTTTTGACTACCACCCACAGCATAGGTATGAGGTGCATAATAAAGATATTAAATTAACACAGAGTGGCTTCTGTATTAGATTGAGGAAGCCACTGGATGGCAAAAGTTACCACACTAAATATACCCAAGTGTTGCATCATATGAATCCTGGTAGATTAGTCTTTCTCAAAGGAATCCATATATGTCCTGTGTTCTAAAGGTATAAAGAAAGAAACTAGTCCATCTTAAAATACTATGACAAGCACCAAAGAGTACATAGAGTACAAATCATTCACTTATTGCAGTAAACATTAGTGGCAGAGATTTTTATTCATGTGATGTAAACAGCAGATGACTACATCTTATATGTACGAGTGACTGCTACATCCAGCATATGACCCTCATTGCAGGACCAATTAAGAGGAACAATTACAGGAGTTAAGAGGAACAGTATAGGTAGTAGGTTGGTAGACAGCAACCGCCCAGGGAGGTACTACCGTCCTGCCAATTGAGTGTAAAACGAAAGCCTGTAATTGTTTTACATGATGGTAGGATTGCTGGTGTCCTTTTTTCTGTTTCATGAACATGCAAGATTTCAGGTATGTCTTGCTACTTCTACTTACACTTAGGTCACACTACACATACATGTACAAGCATATATATACACACCCCTCTGGGTTTTCTAATATTTTCTTACTAGTTCTTGTTCTTGTTGTTTATTTTCTCTTACCTCCATGGGGAAGTGGAACAGAATTCTTCCTCTGTAAGCCATGCATGTTGTAGGAGGCAACTAAAATGCCAGGAGCAAGGGGCTAGTAACCCCTTCTCCTGTATATATTACTAAATGTAAAAGGAGAAACTTTCGTTTTTCCTTTTGGGCCACCCCGCCTCGGTGGGATACGGCCGGTGTGTTGAAAGAAAGAAAGAAAGAAGAGGAACTGATAAAACAAAGGCAAAGCAACTTCAAGTCTCCCTGCAACTGGTTGCTACAAGTTTTTTTAGTACTACTGGATCTCAGCAGCACTGAGATCCAGTAGCAGGGGTTCCATTGCAGACAAGGAATGCATCATTACCTAACCATCAGTTAGGAAATATTTGTCAGGAAACAGGACAGTTGTTTCTTGATGAGGGTTTTAGTCACATGATGACCCACAGCTGGAGCTTTTGTTCATCTCATAGAGGTCTTCCGCTGGCTTACCCCTCCGCCCCTTTAAAAATTATAGTTAGTGCAAAAAATGCACCACTGGAGTTACTTAGTCTCATTACTATTGATTCCCATATGGAATGTGTGACCTGGTATGCTGAGATGGAAAGGAGAGAGGAGAATTTGCTGATGCTCCAAGCCAAAGAATAGCCGAGACACAAATACGTATTGCACGCATATGAAGATAGGCATGCAGGACAAGGGCCACCTGCAGACTGTAAACAGGTCCTGAACAATGAAGGTGAAATGCTATAATAAATGACAAGCAGGCACGAAGATAAATATTTAAATCAAAAACAGTTTAATATCTGGCAGAAATAGTGGAATCCCTGATCCTGATTCCACCCCAAAGAACTCTCAAAAACATTTATTCTAAATGGTAACGAACTGGCAACAAATTGGTAGAGATGTGCAATCTTATACCTTGTTACTGTATATCACTGCATTCTTTCAGCTATTAGAGGAGTATTACGACTGACTATAACCTCCCTAAATAACTATATGTAATAATAAACTACTTTAAAATATATTTTTTATCTATTTCTTTATTCATTAATTTAAGAGTTGAGGTAAGGGAAGAAACCACAGGTTAGAACCTCCTTAATCTCCTTCTTAGTGATTAATTCCAAAAAATAAAAACACAAATAGAGGATGATAAGATTGCAGCGAGACCTCAGGTGACTTCAGGAATAGTTGAAAAATGGTTGCTGGAGTATAACCACAGAAAACAAACAAAAAAAAAGTAGCTATGTGATGAGAATGGAAAAATCAAAAAAGACAAATTATTTACAGTTGCAACAATAATAACTACCAAATATTGTACCCACCTATATGCACCGCCCATTAATTTATTGACAACAAGGCCGATGTCTATTAAGGTGTAGCGGTAATCACGAGGTATATTCTTTTTCACATCACGGATTATGTACCGCAATGTGTTAGATGGCCCACATTTCTGAAAAATACAGGAACTGTAGAAGTAAGAGTCAATTACAGTATTCTAGGTGACATAGACTTGATGCAAGTTAAACTTGTGCATCAAGCACAAAAACTGACAAGAATGAGATCAGGTGTGAGAGAAGACAGAAGTGAAGCAGAATGATTTAACAATAATCAAAATTTATGATGTTAAAATTTAAGTGTGCCCAAAATGCTCTGCATGCACACCTAAATGTCATCCATCTCTGTACAACGAGTGCATCATGCTGAAATAAAATTATTATTATTATTGTTGTTGTTGTTGTTGTTTTTTCAACACAGTGGCTGTATCTCACCTAGGCAGGGTGACCTAAAAAGATAAACAAGTTTTTCTTTTTACAGGAGAAGGGGTTACTAGCCCCTTGCTCCCAGCATATTTGTTGCCTCTTATGAAATGCATAGCTTAGGAAGATTATTATTATTATTATTATTATTATTATTATTATTATTATTATTATTATTATTATTAAGACATGAAATTGTAATACCACAATTGCAAACAAACTATGGAATGGGTGGTGGATTTAAACTGCACCCGTTATGTGGTTTGATTAATGTATTATTTTCTTCTTATGTTCTTCCCTCAACACCTACACCCAGAAGGGTTTATAGCTTTCCATGAAATTAATATTTTTTTTTATTTTTTTATTAACACACTGGCTGTTTCCCACCAAGGCAGGGTGACCCATTAATAATTCTGTGTTCCTTTATTTTAGCTATAAGATTCAATACAAAAAACTATATAGAACATTCATGATGCCATAACCAAACCAAATTATTTCATGCATAAAAGTTCTAATGTATATTTACATATCTTCTTTCAACACACCGGCCGTATCCCACCAAGGCAGGGAGGCCCAAAAAGAAAAACGAAAGTTTCTCTTTTAAATTTAGTAATTTATATGGGAGAAGGGGTTACTAGCCCCTTGCTTCCGGCATTTTAGTCGCCTCTTACAACACGCATGGCTTATGGAGGAAGAATTCTGTTCTGCTTCCCAATGGAGATAAGAGGAAATAAACAAGAACAAGAACTAGAAAGAAAATAGAAGAATACCCATAGGGGTGTATATATGCATGTGCGTGTCTGTGAAGTGTGACCTAAGTGCAAGTAGAAGTAGCAAGACATACCTGAAATCTTGCATGTTTATGCGACAGACAAAAGACACCAGCAATCCTACCAACATGTAAAACAGGTTGTAGGTTGGTAGACAGCAACCACCCAGGGAAGTACTACCGTCCTGCCAGATGACTGTGAAACAGAAACCTGTAACTGTTTTGCATGATGGTAGGATGGCTGGTTTCTTTTTCTGTCTCATAAACACGCTAGATAACAGGGATATCTTGCTACTCCTACTTTGGTCACACTTCACAGACACGCACATGCATATATATACATGTATATATATAAAAGAGAAAAAGGTAGCTTATGAGAGGTTTTTACAAAGCAGAAGTGTTATAAGAAGAGCAGAATATATGGAGAGTAAAAGAAAGGTAAAGAGAGTGGTGAGAGAGTGCAAAAGGAGAGCAGATGATAGAGTGGGAGAGGCACTGTCAAGAAATTTTAATGAAAATAAGAAAAAATTTTGGAGTGAGTTAAACAAGTTAAGAAAGCCAAGGGAAAATATGGATTTGTCAGTTAAAAACAGAGTAGGGGAGTTAGTAGATGGGGAGATGGAGGTATTAGGTAGATGGCGAGAATATTTTGAGGAACTTTTAAATGTTAAGGAAGAAACAGAGGCAGTAATTTCATGCACTGGTCAGGGAGGTATACCATCTTTTAGGAGTGAAGAAGAGCAGAATGTAAGTGTGGGGGAGGTACGTGAGGCATTACGTAAAATGAAAGGGGGTAAAGCAGCTGGTACTGATGGGATCATGACAGAAATGTTAAAAGCAGGGGGGGATATAGTGTTGGAGTGGTTGGTACTTTTGTTCAATAAATGTATGAAAGAGGGGAAGGTACCTAGGGATTGGCGGAGAGCATGTATAGTCCCTTTATATAAAGGGAAAGGGGACAAAAGAGACTGTAAAAATTATAGAGGAATAAGCTTACTGAGTATACCAGGAAAAGTGTACGGTAGGGTTATAATTGAAAGAATTAGAGGTAAGACAGAATGTAGGATTGCGGATGAGCAAGGAGGTTTCAGAGTGGGTAGGGGATGTGTAGATCAAGTGTTTACATTGAAGCATATATGTGAACAGTATTTAGATAAAGGTAGGGAAGTTTTTATTGCATTTATGGATTTAGAAAAGGCATATGATAGAGTGGATAGAGGAGCAATGTGGCAGATGTTGCAAGTATATGGAATAGGTGGTAAGTTATTAAATGCTGTAAAGAGTTTTTATGAAGATAGTGAGGCTCAGGTTAGGGTGTGTAGAAGAGAGGGAGACTATTTCCCGGTAAAAGTAGGTCTTAGACAGGGATGTGTAATGTCACCATGGTTGTTTAATATATTTATAGATGGGGTTGTTAAGGAAGTAAATGCTAGGGTGTTTGGGAGAGGGGTGGGATTAAATTATGGGGAATCAAATTCAAAATGGGAATTGACACAGTTACTTTTTGCTGATGATACTGTGCTTATGGGAGATTCTAAAGAAAAATTGCAAAGGTTAGTGGATGAGTTTGGGAATGTGTGTAAAGGTAGAAAGTTGAAAGTGAACATAGAAAAGAGTAAGGTGATGAGGGTGTCAAATGATTTAGATAAAGAAAAATTGGATATCAAATTGGGGAGGAGGGGTATGGAAGAAGTGAATGTTTTCAGATACTTGGGAGTTGACGTGTCGGCAGATGGATTTATGAAGGATGAGGTTAATCATAGAATTGATGAGGGAAAAAAGGTGAGTGGTGCGTTGAGGTATATGTGGAGTCAAAAAACGTTATCTATGGAGGCAAAGAAGGGAATGTATGAAAGTATAGTAGTACCAACACTCTTATATGGGTGTGAAGCTTGGGTGGTAAATGCAGCAGCGAGGAGACGGTTGGAGGCAGTGGAGATGTCCTGTTTAAGGGCAATGTGTGGTGTAAATATTATGCAGAAAATTCGGAGTGTGGAAATTAGGAGAAGGTGTGGAGTTAATAAAAGTATTAGTCAGAGGGCAGAAGAGGGGTTGTTGAGGTGGTTTGGTCATTTAGAGAGAATGGATCAAAGTAGAATGACATGGAAAGCATATAAATCTATAGGGGAAGGAAGGCGGGGTAGGGGTCGTCCTCGAAAGGGTTGGAGAGAGGGGGTAAAGGAGGTTTTGTGGGTAAGGGGCTTGGACTTCCAGCAAGCGTGCGTGAGCGTGTTAGATAGGAGTGAATGGAGACGAATGGTACTTGGGACCTGACGATCTGTTGGAGTGTGAGCAGGGTAATATTTAGTGAAGGGATTCAGGGAAACCGGTTATTTTCATATAGTCGGACTTGAGTCCTGGAAATGGGAAGTACAATGCCTGCACTTTAAAGGAGGGGTTTGGGATATTGGCAGTTTGGAGGGATATGTTGTGTATCTTTATATGTGTATGCTTCTAGACTGTTGTATTCTGAGCACCTCTGCAAAAACAGTGATAATGTGCAAGTGTGGTGAAAGTGTTGAATGATGATGAAAGTATTTTCTTTTTGGGGATTTTCTTTCTTTTTTGGGTCACCCTGCCTCGGTGGGAGACGGCCGACTTGTTGAAAAAAAAAAAAAAAAAAAAAAATATACATACATCTAGGTTTTTCTCCTTTTTCTAAATACCTCTTGTTCTTTTTTATTTCTTCTATTGTCCATGGGGAAGTGGAAAAGAATCTTTCCTCCGTAAGCCATGCGTGTCGTATGAGGCAACTAAAATGCCGGGAGCAATGGGCTAGTAACCCCTTCTCCTGTAGACATTTACTAAAAAAGAGAAGAAGAAAAACTTTATAAAACTGGGATGCTTGAATGTGCATGGATGTAGTGCGGATGACAAGAAACAGATGATTGCTGATGTTATGAATGAAAAGAAGTTGGATGTCCTGGCCCTAAGCGAAACAAAGCTGAAGGGGGTAGGGGATTTTCGGTGGGGGGAAATAAATGGGATTAAATCTGGAGTATCTGAGAGAGTTAGAGCAAAGGAAGGGGTAGCAGTAATGTTGAATGATCAGTTATGGAAGGAGAAAAGAGAATATGAATGTGTAAATTCAAGAATTATGTGGATTAAAGTAAAGGTTGGATGCGAAAGTGGGTCATAATAAGCGTGTATGCACCTGGAGAAGAGAGGAATGCAGAGGAGAGAGAGAGATTTTGGGAGATGTTAAGTGAATGTATAGGAGCCTTTGAACCAAGTGAGAGAGTAATTGTGGTAGGGGATCTGAATGCTAAAGTAGGAGAAACTTTTAGAGAGGGTGTGGTAGGCAAGTTTGGGGTGCCAGGTGTAAATGATAATGGGAGCCCTTTGATTGAACTTTGTATAGAAAGGGGTTTAGTTATAGGTAATACATATTTTAAGAAAAAGAGGATAAATAAGTATACAAGACATGATGTAGGGCGAAATGACAGTAGTTTGTTGGATTATGTATTGGTAGATAAAAGACTGTTGAGTAGACTTCAGGATGTACATGTTTATAGAGGGGCCACAGATATATAAGATCACTTTCTAGTTGTAGCTACACTGAGAGTAAAAGGTAGATGGGATACAAGGAGAATAGAAGCGTCAGGGAAGAGAGAGGTGAAGGTTTATAAACTAAAAGAGGAGGCAGTTAGGGAAAAATATAAACAGCTATTGGAGGATAGATGGGCTAATGAGAGCATAGGAAATGGGGTCGAAGAGGTATGGGGTAGGTTTAAAAATGTAGTGTTAGAGTGTTCAGCAGAAGTTTGTGGTTACAGGAAAGTGAGTGCAGGAGGGAAGAGGAGCGATTGGTGGAATGATGATGAAAAGAGAGTAGTAAGGGAGAAAAAGTTAGCATATGAGAAGTTTTTACAAAGTAGAAGTGATGCAAGGAGGGAAGAGTATATGGAGAAAAAGAGAGAGGTTAAGAGAGTGGTGAAGCAATGTAAAAAGAGAGCAAATGAGAGAGTGGGTGAGATGTTATCAACAAATTTTGTTGAAAATAAGAAAAAGTTTTGGAGTGAGATTAACAAGTTAAGGAAGCCTAGAGAACAAATGGATTTGTCAGTTAAAAATAGGAGAGGAGAGTTATTAAATGGAGAGTTAGAGGTATTGGGAAGATGGAGGGAATATTTTGAGGAATTGTTAAATGTTGATGAAGATAGGGAAGCTGTGATTTCGTGTATAGGGCAAGGAGGAATAACATCTTGTAGGAGTGAGGAAGAGCCAGTTGTGAGTGTGGGAGAAGTTCGTGAGGCAGTAGGTAAAATGAAAGGGGGTAAGGCAGCCGGGATTGATGGGATAAAGATAGAAATGTTAAAAGCAGGTGGGGATATAGTTTTGGAGTAGGTGGTGCAATTTATTTAATAACTGTATGGAAGAGGGTAAGGTACCTAGGGACTGGCAGAGAGCATGCATAGTTCCTTTGTATAAAGGCAAAGGGGACAAAAGAGAGTGCAAAAATTATAGGGGGATAAGTCTGTTGAGTATACCTGGTAAAGTGTATGGTAGAGTTATTATTGAAAGAATTAAGAGTAAGATGGAGAATAGGATAGCAGATGAACAAGGAGGCTTTAGGAAAGGTAGGGGGTGTGTGGACCAGGTGTTTACAGTGAAACATATAAGTGAACAGTATTTAGATAAGGCTAAAGAGGTCTTTGTGGCATTTATGGATTTGGAAAAGGCGTATGACAGGGTGGATAGGGGGGCAATGTGGCAGATGTTGCAGGTGTATGGTGTAGGAGGTAGGTTACTGAAAGCAGTGAAGAGTTTTTACGAGGATAGTGAGGCTCAAGTTAGAGTATGTAGGAAAGAGGGAAATTATTTCCCAGTAAAAGTAGGCCTTAGACAAGGATGTGTGATGTCACCGTGGTTGTTTAATATATTTACAGATGGGGTTGTAAGAGAAGTAAATGCGAGGGTCTTGGCAAGAGGCGTGGAGTTAAAAGATAAAGTATCACACATAAAGTGGGAGTTGTCACAGTTGCTCTTTGCTGATGACACTGTGCTCTTGGGAGATTCTGAAGAGAAGTTGCAGAGATTGGTGGATGAATTTGGTAGGGTGTGCAAAAGAAGAAAATTAAAAGTGAATACAGGAAAGAGTAAGGTTATGAGGATAACAAAAAGATTAGGTGATGAAAGATTGGATATCAGATTGGAGGGAGAGAGTATGGAAGAGGTGAATGTATTCAGATATTTGGGAGTGGACATGTTAGCGGATGGGTCTATGAAAGATGAGGTGAATCATAGAATTGATGAGGGGAAAAGGGTGAGTGGTGCACTTAGGAGTCTGTGGAAACAAAGAACTTTGTCCTTGGAGGCAAAGAGGGGAATGTATGAGAGTATAGTTTTACCAACGCTCTTATATGGGTGTGAAGCATGGGTGATGAATGTTGCAGCGAGGAGAAGGCTGGAGGCAGTGGAGATGTCATGTCTGAGGGCAATGTGTGGTGTGAATATAATGCAGAGAATTCGTAGTTTGGAAGTTAGGAGGAGGTGCGGGATTACAAAAACTGTTGTCCAGAGGGCTGAGGAAGGGTTGTTGAGGTGGTTCGGACATGTACAGAGAATGGAGCGAAACAGAATGACTTCAAGAGTGTATCAGTCTGTAGTGGAAGGAAGGCGGGGTAGGGGTCGGCCTAGGAAAGGTTGGAGGGAGGGGGTAAAGGAGGTTTTGTGTGCGAGGGGCTTGGACTTCCAGCAGGCATGCGTGAGCGTGTTTGATAGGAGTGAATGGAGACAAGTGGTTTTTAATACTTGACGTGCTGTTGGAGTGTGAGCAAAGTAACATTTATGAAGGGGTTCAAGGAAACCGGCAGGCCGGACTTGAGTCCTGGAGATGGGAAGTACAGTGTCTGCACTCTGAAGGAGGGGTGTTAATGTTGCAGTTTAAAAACTGTAGTGTAAAGCACCCTTCTGGCAAGACAGTGATGGAGTGAATGATGGTGAAAGTTTTTCTTTTTCGGGCCACCCTGCCTTGGTGGGAATCGGCCAGTGTGATAATAATAAAAAAAAAAAATGTAAAAGAATTACAGGTTTTCGTTGTACACTCACTTGGCAGGACGGTAGTACCTCCCTGGGCGGTTGCTGTTTACCAACCTACTACCTAGGATATTTATATATATATATTCTTTCTTCTTTCAACACACTGGCTGTATCCCGCTGAGGCGGGGTGGCCCAAAAGGAAAAACTAAAGTTTCTCCTTTTACATTTAGTAATATATACAGGAGAAGGGGTTACTAGCCCCTTGCTCCCGGCATTTTAGTCTCCTCTTACAACACGCATGGCTTATGGAGGAAGAATTTTTTTCCACTTCCCCATGGAAGTAAGAGGAAATAAACAAGAACAAGAACTAGAAAGAAAATAGAAGAAAACCCAAAGGGGTGTGTATATATATATGCTTGTACATGTATGTGTAGTGTGACCTAAGTGTAAGTAGAAGTAGCAAGACGTACCTGAAATCTTGCATGTGTATGAGACAGCAAAAAAAAGACACCAGCAATCCTACCATCGTGTAAAACAATTACAGGCTTCAGTTTTACACTCACCTGGCAGGACGGTAGTACCTCCCTGGGCGGTTGCTGTTTACCAACCTACTACCTAGGATATTTATATTTCTTTCTTTCAACACACCGGCCGTATCCCACTGAGGCGGGGTGGCCCAAAAGGAAAAACAAAAGTTTCTCCTTTCACATTTAGTAACATATACAGGAGAAGGGGTCACTAGCCCCTTGCTCCTGGCATTTTAGTCACCTCTTACAACACGCATGGCTTACGGAGGAAGAATTCTGTTCCACTTCCCCATGGAGGTAAGAGGAAATAAACAAGAACAAGAACTAGTAAGAAAATAGAAGAAAACCCAGAGGGGTGTGTATACATATGCTTGTACATGTATGTGTAGTGTGACCTAAGTGTAAGTAGAAGTAGCAAGACGTACCTGAAATCTTGCATGTTTATGAGACAGAAAAAACACCAGCAATCCTACCATCATGTAAAACAATTACAGGCTTTCATTTTACATTCACTTGGCAGGATGGTAGTACCTCCCTGGGCGGCTGCTGTCTACCAACCTACTACCTAGGATATTTATATATATATATATATATAGTAGATGGGGAGAGGGAGGTATTAGGTAGATGGCGAGAATATTTTGAGGAACTTTTAAATGTTAAGGAAGAAAGGGAGGCGGTAATTTCATGCACTGGCCAGGGAGGTATACCATCTTTTAGGAGTGAAGAAGAGCAGAATGTAAGTGTGGTGGAGGTACGTGAGGCATTACGTAGAATGAAAGGGGGTAAAGCAGCTGGAACTGATGGGATCATGACAGAAATGTTAAAAGCAGGGGGGGATATAGTGTTGGAGTGGTTGGTACGTTTGTTTAATAAATGTATGAAAGAGGGGAAGGTACCTAGGGATTGGCGGAGAGCATGTATAGTCCCTTTATATAAAGGGAAAGGGGACAAAAGAGATTGTAAAAATTATAGAGGAATAAGTTTACTGAGTATACCAGGAAAAGTATACGGTAGGGTTATAATTGAAAGAATTAGAGGTAAGACAGAATGTAGAATTGCGGACGAGCAAGGAGGCTTCAGAGTGGGTAGGGGATGTGTAGATCAAGTGTTTACATTGAAGCATATATGTGAACAGTATTTAGATAAAGGTAGGGAAGTTTTTATTGCATTTATGGATTTAGAAAAGGCATATGATAGAGTGGATAGAGGAGCAATGTGGCAGATGTTGCAAGTATATGGAATAGGTGGTAAGTTACTAAATGCTGTAAAGAGCTTTTATGAGGATAGTGAGGCTCAGGTTAGGGTGCGTAGAAGAGAGGGAGAATACTTCCCGGTAAAAGTAGGTCTTAGACAGGGATGTGTAATGTCACCATGGTTGTTTAATATATTTATAGATGGGGTTGTAAAAGAAGTAAATGCTAGGGTGTCCGGGAGAGGGGTGGGATTAAATTATGGGGAATCAAATTCAAAATGGGAATTGACACAGTTACTTTTTGCTGATGATACTGTGCTTATGGGAGATTCTAAAGAAAAATTGCAAAGGTTAGTGGATGAGTTTGAGAATGTGTGTAAAGGTAGAAAGTTGAAAGTGAACATAGAAAAGAGTAAGGTGATGAGGGTATCAAATGATTTAGATAAAGAAAAATTGGATATCAAATTGGGGAGAAGGAGTATGGAAGAAGTGAATGTTTTCAGATACTTGGGAGTTGACGTGTCGGCGGATGGATTTATGAAGGATGAGGTTAATCATAGAATTGATGAGGGAAAAAAGGTGAGTGGTGCGTTGAGGTATATGTGGAGTCAAAAAACGTTATCTATGGAGGCAAAGAAGGGAATGTATGAAAGTATAGTAGTACCAACACTCTTATATGGATGTGAAGCTTGGGTGGTAAATGCAGCAGCGAGGAGATGGTTGGAGGCAGTGGAGATGTCCTGTCTAAGGGCAATGTGTGGTGTAAATATTATGCAGAAAATTCGGAGTGTGGAAATTAGGAGAAGGTGTGGAGTTAATAAAAGCATTAGTCAGAGGGCAGAAGAGGGGTTGTTGAGGTGGTTTGGTCATTTAGAGAGAATGGATCAAAGTAGAATGACATGGAAAGCATATAAATCTATAGGGGAAGGAAAGAGGGGTAGGGGTCGTCCTCGAAAGGGTTGGAAAGAGGGGGTAAAGGAGGTTTTGTGGGTGAGGGGCTTGGACTTCCAGCAAGCGTGCATGAGCGTGTTAGATAGGAGTGAATGGAGACGAATGATACTTGGGACCTGACGATCTGTTGGAGTGTGAGCAGGGTAATATTTAGTGAAGGGATTCAGGGAAACCAGTTATTTTCATATAGTCGGACTTGAGTCCTGGAAATGGGAAGTACAATGCCTGCACTTTAAATGAGGGGTTTGGGATATTGGCAGTTTGGAGGGATATGTTGTGTATCTCTATACGTATATGCTTCTAAACTGTTATATTCTGAGCACCTCTGCAAAAGCAGTGATAATGTGTGAGTGTGGTGAAAGTGTTGAATGATGATGAAAGTATTTTCTTTTTGGGGATTTTCTTTCTTTTTTTGGGTCACCCTGCCTCGGTGGGAGACGACCGACTTGTTGAAAAAAAAAAAAAAAAATTAATATTATTATTAATTTAGGGCACTGGAGCACAGATCCACTGTATAGCACTTTGTCTGGATTTTTTGGGTTATCCTAGGTAATTTATACTATGTATGATAACTTGACTTACATGTACCAGTGAGAGAGAGAGAGAGAGAGAGAGATACAGAGAGAGATACAGAGAGAGATACAAAGAGACAGCCACATTCGGTCAGCCAACTACCCACCCACCCATCCAGCCAACCACCCATCCGGCCACCCACCCATCCGGCCACCTACCCACCACCCGGCTGGCCGGCCACCCACCCATCCAGCCAGCCAGCCACCCACCCAGCCAACTACAGACCCGGCCACCTAGCCAGCCAGCCGGATACGTATTACACACGTTCCAGAGTTGTTTCTCTTTACTTAGGGTATAGGTTACACAACATTCTGGCAGGATGACACTACCAGTGGTATTCTCCCATTCCACTGTGTCGACAATACATAAAGATAATAGTAACATATGATACTGTATGCGATGTAAAATTTACAATACATATCACTACCATGTATACATTATATACAGTACATAAATAATTAAAATATAACAATAGAAGTAAATTCTGGTAAAAAGAATGAAATAATGATTGTACATTACATTACAGTATTATGTAGGTAGTTTATATAGGAAAGTTTTGATATTATGCCCTACCCAATATGTCAGCAATTTTCAAAGGTTCGACTTACGTCCATTTCGACTTACGACCGGTTGGTCGGAACCAAGCTTGGTCGTAAGTCGGATGGTAGGTGTATTGACTAATTTGCATGGCACAGTCACCCCATTACTTACTGAATTGTAAAGTTCTTCAAGTCTCTGGATGCTTAGGAATTTATTCATGGTAACGCCTTGCTCTAGTAGTAGTTTGACAAACTCAATGCGATCATTCACTAGTGCGTCCATCATTGCTTGTTCTAGAGCTCCTGCGAAATAAATTTTTTTCATGATGTAATCTCTTTAAAGAATATACAAAATCTTCTTTCTTCTTTCAACAAATCGGCCGAAGCCCACCAAGGCAGGGTGGTCCAAAAAGAATCACAAAAGTTTCTCTTTTTAACAATAGTAATATACACAAGAAAGGGTTATTAGCCCCTTGCTTCTGGCATTTTAGTCACCTCTTATGACATGCATGGCTTACAGAGGAAGAATTCTGTTCCACTCCTCCATGGAGACAAAAGGAAACAAACAAGAACAAGAACTAGTAAGAAAATAGAAGAAAACCCAGATGGATCTATATATATATATGCTTGTACATGCATGTGTAGTGTAACCTAAGTGTAAGTAGAAGTAGCAAGATGTACCTGAAATCTTGCATGTTTCTTCTTTCAACAAACTGGCCATATCCCACTGAGGCAGGGTGGTCCAAAAAGAAAAACAAAAGCTTCTCTTTTTAATTTTAGTAATGTATACAGGAGAAGGGGTTACTAGCCCCTTGCTCCCAGCATTTTAGTCGCCTCTTACAACACGCATGGCTTACGGAGGAAGAATTCTGCTCCACTTCCCCATGGAGATAAGAAGAAATAAACAAGAACAAGAACTAGTAAAAAAATAGAAGAAAACCCAGAGGGGTGTGTGTATAAATGCTTATACATGCATGTGTAGTGTGACCTAAGTGTGAGTAGAAGTAGCAAGATGTACCTGAAATCTTGCACGTTTATTAGACAGGAAAAAGACACCAGCAATCCTACCATCATGTAAAACAAGTACAGGCTTTCATTTTACACTCACTTGGCAGGATGGTAGTACCTCCTTGGGCGGCTGCAATATACAAAATATGACACAAATTGCTTAAGGCATACCTAAAATCTTTCATTCACTGCAAATTTATACTACGGATACTGTATATATGTTGGTAGCATTACCGACAATATGTAAAGTAAAAGGACACAAGTGCAACTAATGTGACATTTTATTGTGGCAGCGTTTCGCTCTCCAGGAGCTTCGTCAAGCCGTTATGGCTTGACAAAGCTAACTAAAAAGAAAATGATTATTAAAAAATACAAATAAAGTGTGACATATCTTTCTGCATTTATCGAATTCTAATTCTCCCAACAAGAATATTTCAGGTAAATCTATTACCTAACATTCTCACTAAACTGCTTGCTACTGTATCTTCACTAGGTGATAGATCAACCAGGTTGTGATGGATACATAGGTCAGCAGGCCATCAGCAGCAACAGCCTGGCTGACCAGGCAAGCATCAGACAAGCCTGGGCCTATCACCAGGCTCCGAGAGTAGAAAAACTCTCAAATCTCATTGAAGGTATATCAAGACCCTTTCAGGGTCTGTGCCGTAGTTCTACAGCTTTGAGTTCTAGGTCCAAACCATAGTTCTACACCATGAGCTCGGCTCACTCAGATGACCTGTGAACGGTAAATTTGGGCCTAGGTATGAGAGAATACATCTATGTTGTAAGTGTGCACCACATAAAACAAATCCTGCAGCACACAGTGCATAATGAGAGAAAAAACTGAGACCATAATTTTGGATTAAAACAGCAATTTTGTGATGCTTTTTCGTATGTTTTTTTTTATAGTTATATTTGCGATTTCTTGGTCTCATTTGATAGAATGGAAGATATATTACAGAAATAGAGATGATTTTGATTGGTTTTAGTAATGAAAATGGCTTGAAACCGAGCTCAAAGTAGCGGAAATGTTAAATTTTTGCCGATGTTCAAGAGTAAATAAATGACGTCACGTGTCTAATGTGCGTCAGCTGGTGGGTCTAATATACTTTCACGAATGTGGTGATATTATTTATACAATTATTACAATATTGCATAACAGTAAATCTTCTATTTTTTGGTGTGAATAAAAATTTATTATGTGAATAAAAAATAAAAATGGAATCTATTTGTAAAGCCTGAAAACAACTAATGAACAGAGGAAATGTTAGTTTAGTGCCAGGAATGTCTGCACTGTTTATTCTAGAGCCTATTTTGAAACTGGAATATTTTGAACTTTGTATTAAATTGGCCAAATTACCAATTTCCTATCACTTTATTGGATAGTTGAAACAGTTGACTTGGTGATTTCTTGTGCTCAATCGATAAATAGAAGTAATACTAGCGAAATGGCTAAGAATTTGGTCGACTGGAATAATTTAATTGGCCTAAAATGGGAGTCAAAGTCGGCAAAATCGCTGATGCGTAAATATCGCTGACGCATCAAAATTCGTGAGAGCATAATTTTGTCAATTTTACATCAAATTTCATACTTTTTGTTCTATTACCTTCAGAAAAAGATTCTCTACCATTTCCCCTTCTCCTGTATACATTACTACTGCCTTGGTGAGATACAGCCAGTTTGTTGAAAAAAAAATTAAGATTTACCACACCACAACCTGTCAAATTTTAAGTAGTGTGTAATCATTAGTATCAGTCAGTCAGAAATGCTCATGCATGCTAGTGGCTTTCTTTGTACTTAACAATACTTTATTACATGTAAACTACACACTGCATACTACACACGAAATATAATTTTGATTTGATTTGATTCGAAGGTAAATTTAGCCACAAGATTATAAAAAATTAATTTTTCTTTCTCAAAAAAAGTCAAGGTCAACCTACTCATGACGTCGGGTTATACTCTAGTTTAAACAGTATTTGTAGGTTCTCGTAACGTCTTCAAAACGTCTTACCTTGAGACCATTCCACATCTTCAATAAAAACATGGGATCTGGCTATGTCCACTCGGTTCCAGGTGAGTGCCAGTGATAGCTGCTCAGGAGGATTGAGACGTTGAGCATGCAACAATGCAGACAGTATACTTTGGTCTAACTCAGAACCTTCTTTCAAACGGAAGACAGTAATCTGTTACAGAATAAATTTATTTTACAATGGAAAGCTACTCCTTAGAGCATTATGAAAAGAATATTTATTCAAAATAAATATGTACTGTGTAATCATAGTCTCATGGACTTTACATTATGTTAAACAATAAATGAATTAATAATATTTAAAACTAAAAAAATACTAAATTTCTAATATAATTTTATCATTCAGCCTATTATCTGGTATATTAAATACATATAGCATGACTTTTTTATATCAACCTAACATCTATTGTATGCTACAAAATTTTAATTTCCTTCTTCTCAAATTGAATCACTTAGAACCAAGAAGGCTCTCATACAACCGTTCTCAATCCTACAACATAAAAGAATAAAAGACAACCATTAATGGCATCTTCTCAAGTACCCTTCTAATGAAATTAGGTGTTCCTCAAGGCAGCATCCCAGGTCCTCTTCTCTACCTTTCCTATATCAATGACTTCTTAAATGCCATCTGTCATCTAAAACCAATGCAACAAAAACTGCAATGTTGCAGCTCAAAAACTGCAATGTATCTCCACCCAATACTTTTCTGTCCAATATAATTAAGCCATTGCCAAGACAGTATCTCTTGCTTTCTCTCATTCTTCTCACTATAGGCTACCAAGTGTCATTAGTTGCTTTTTTTTTTTTTTTTTTAACTGTCAGCCATTTCCAACCAACATAGGGCAACCTAAAGAAATACATACACATTATCATACATGCAACAGATGCCTTGGCAGAAACATGCAGATGTCACAATCCAACAGAGATTAAATGCAAACAGAAAGACTTTAGAAGCTACTTACAAGATCCCTTTTGCGCACGCATTGTAGGATCTCAGCAAAGAGTTTTTCTGCCAGCAATGTTCTGAGTTCAAACACCCTTTCAAGTGCTAAAATAATAGTATCACGATTTGCCTCAATCATATTCAGCCCACTGGAAGCGTATCTGAGAAACAAACTTATGTAAGTTTATATTCAAAACCATTTTATTGTTCATAACTGATAGTAACACACTAATCACTGTCCCCAGAAAACTGAGCAGGCATAAGAAATATACTTCCGCTAATAATATACAATTTGTTGAAGAAGCTTAAGAAAACTTTTCAGTCTATTGTGGACCATTATCAAGTGACAACAGCTGTAGGTGAGTACAGTAACCCCCCATATCCACAGGGTGTACATTCCAAGACCTACCGCGGAAACCCGAAACCACGGATAGTAGTGAACCCTATATATAAACCATTTTTTTTCATTTACACACATACCTATGATAAAGTTTAATTGATAAATTTTGCACACTAAATCGAGAATTAACATTTTTTCACTGATGGGAAGCACTTCACGACTTCTCTTAAGCTTTGAAGAACTGCCAGCATCACTAATTTTACACTCTGGAGAGATTATTAAGCAAAACTAAGGGTTATTTTTGAGCCAGGGTAAACTGCAGAAACTGAACCTGTGGATATGGTGGTTCTACTGTACAAATAATAAGTGCATCTGCCTGACTCTCATGAGGAGGATCAAGTCTCCAAAATGTCTTGCGATGAATATTCCACATGGGTTTAGTGCCTAACATGAATTTAAATATAAAAAAAAGTGTGACTTGACAATGGTCCCAGGATGAAATAACACAACATTTGATGTTTTCTTCTCAAATTGTGAGTAGGCTGTGAAGTGTTCCAGCCACTGTATTGTAACTTCTACTAAAGAAATGAGCTTCAGTGATGATTATTATTACAATAAAAAATAATCGCTAGCTTCAGTGATCATTATTATTATTATTACAATCAAAACTAAATGCTAGCTTCAGTGATAAGACCTACAAGATAATCTGTGAAGATATGCAACAGCTGATCAATGAACTATATTTTTTGGAGAGGAAGTTTGTTGTTAATTTCTAATAAGGTAAAGTTTATGCTTAGATAGAAAGGAAAGAAATATACAGAATAAGTATTGCAAGGAAAGGTAAATATGAGCACTCCATTAAAGAACTGTGATTTTTATACCCAAGGGACAAATAACAGTAAAAAAATATTCAAAAGCTTTATACAATAAAAAAATCAAAGGTAAAACTGACAAATATGAAATGACCTTTACAAGGTTGGTAGACAGCAACCACCCAGGGAAGTACTACCGTCCTGCCAGATGACTGTGAAACAGAAACCTGTAACTGTTTTGCACGATGGTAGGATTGCTGGTTTCTTTTTCTGTCTCATAAACACACTAGATAACAGGGATATCTTGCTACTCCTACTTACACTTTGGTCACACTTCACAGACATGCATGCATGCATGCATGCATATATATATATATATTATGTATATATTATATATATATATATGTATATATATAGATATATATATATATGTATATATATAGATATATTTATTTTATTATCACACAGGCCGATTCCCACCAAGGCAGGGTGGCCCGAAAAAGAAAAACTTTCACCATCATTCACTCCATCACTGTCTTGCCAGAAGGGTGCTTTACACTACAGTTTTTAAACTGCAACATTAACACCCCTCCTTCAGAGTGCAGGCACTGTACTTCCCATCTCCAGGACTCAAGTCCGGCCTGCCGGTTTCCCTGAATCCCTTCATAAATGTTACTTTGCTCACACTCCAACAGCACGTCAAGTATTAAAAACCATTTGTCTCCATTCACTCCTATCAAACACGCTCAAGCATGCCTGCTGGAAGTCCAAGCCCCTCGCACACAAAACCTCCTTTACCCCCTCCCTCCAACCCTTCCTAGGCCGACCCCTACCCCGCCTTCCTTCCACTACAGACTGATACACTCTTGAAGTCATTCTGTTTCGCTCCATTCTCTCTACATGTCCGAACCACCTCAACAACCCTTCCTCAGCCCTCTGGACAACAGTTTTGGTAATCCCGCACCTCCTCCTAACTTCCAAACTACGAATTCTCTGCATTATATTCACACCACACATTGCCCTCAGACATGACATCTCCACTGCCTCCAGCCTTCTCCTCGCTGCAACATTCATCACCCACGCTTCACACCCATATAAGAGCGTTGGTAAAACTATACTCTCATACATTCCCCTCTTTGCCTCCAAGGACAAAGTTCTTTGTCTCCACAGACTCCTAAGTGCACCACTCACTCTTTTTCCCTCATCAATTCTATGATTCACCTCATCTTTCATAGACCCATCCGCTGACACGTCCACTCCCAAATATCTGAATACGTTCACCTCCTCCATACTCTCTCCCTCCAATCTGATATTCAATCTTTCATCACCTAATCTTTTTGTTATCCTCATAACCTTACTCTTTCCTGTATTCACCTTTAATTTTCTTCTTTTGCACACCCTACCAAATTCATCCACCAATCTCTGCAACTTCTCTTCAGAATCTCCCAAGAGCACAGTGTCATCAGCAAAGAGCAGCTGTGACAACTCCCACTTTGTGTGTGATTCTTTATCTTTTAACTCCACGCCTCTTGCCAAGACCCTCGCATTTACTTCTCTTACAACCCCATCTATAAATATATTAAACAACCACGGTGACATCACACATCCTTGTCTAAGGCCTACTTTTACTGGGAAAAAATTTCCTTCTTTCCTACATACTCTAACTTGAGCCTCACTATCCTCGTAAAAACTCTTCACTGCTTTCAGTAACCTACCTCCTACACCATACACTTGCAACATCTGCCACATTGCCCCCCTATCCACCCTGTCATACGCCTTTTCCAAATCCATAAATGCCACAAAGACCTCTTTAGCCTTATCTAAATACTGTTCACTTATATGTTTCACTGTAAACACCTGGTCCACACACCCCCTACCTTTCCTAAAGCCTCCTTGTTCATCTGCTATCCTATTCTCCGTCTTACTCTTAATTCTTTCAATTATAACTCTACCATACACTTTACCAGGTACACTCAACAGACTTATCCCCCTATATATATATATATATATATATATATATATATATATATATACATATATATATATAGGGGGTGTGTGGACCAGGTGTTTACAGTGAAACATATAAGTGAACAGTATTTAGATAAGGCTAAAGAGGTTTTTGTGGCATTTATGGATTTGGAAAAGGCGTATGACAGGGTGGATAGGGGGGCAATGTGGCAGATGTTGCAAGTGTATGGTGTAGGAGGTAGGTTACTGAAAGCAGTGAAGAGTTTTTACGAGGATAGTGAGGCTCAAGTTAGAGTATGTAGGAAAGAGGGAAATTTTTTCCCAGTAAAAGTAGGCCTTAGACAAGGATGTGTGATGTCACCGTGGTTGTTTAATATATTTATAGATGGGGTTGTAAGAGAAGTAAATGCGAGGGTCTTGGCAAGAGGCGTGGAGTTAAAAGATAAAGAATCACACACAAAGTGGGAGTTGTCACAGCTGCTCTTTGCTGATGACACTGTGCTCTTGGGAGATTCTGAAGAGAAGTTGCAGAGATTGGTGGATGAATTTGGTAGGGTGTGCAAAAGAAGAAAATTAAAGGTGAATACAGGAAAGAGTAAGGTTATGAGGATAACAAAAAGATTAGGTGATGAAAGATTGAATATCAGATTGGAGGGAGAGAGTATGGAGGAGGTGAACGTATTCAGATATTTGGGAGTGGACGTGTCAGCGGATGGGTCTATGAAAGATGAGGTGAATCATAGAATTGATGAGGGAAAAAGAGTGAGTGGTGCACTTAGGAGTCTGTGGAGACAAAGAACTTTGTCCTTGGAGGCAAAGAGGGGAATGTATGAGAGTATAGTTTTACCAACGCTCTTATATGGGTGTGAAGCGTGGGTGATGAATGTTGCAGCGAGGAGAAGGCTGGAGGCAGTGGAGATGTCATGTCTGAGGGCAATGTGTGGTGTGAATATAATGCAGAGAATTCGTAGTTTGGAAGTTAGGAGGAGGTGCGGGATTACCAAAACTGTTGTCCAGAGGGCTGAGGAAGGGTTGTTGAGGTGGTTCGGACATGTAGAGAGAATGGAGCGAAACAGAATGACTTCAAGAGTGTATCAGTCTGTAGTGGAAGGAAGGCGGGGTAGGGGTCGGCCTAGGAAGGGTTGGAGGGAGGGGGTAAAGGAGGTTTTGTGTGCGAGGGGCTTGGACTTCCAGCAGGCATGCGTGAGCGTGTTTGATAGGAGTGAATGGAGACAAATGGTTTTTTAATACTTGACGTGCTGTTGGAGTGTGAGCAAAGTAACATTTATGAAGGGATTCAGGGAAACCGGCAGGCCGGACTTGAGTCCTGGAGATGGGAAGTACAGTGCCTGCACTCTGAAGGAGGGGTGTTAATGTTGCAGTTTAAAAACTGTAGTGTAAAGCACCCTTCTGGCAAGACAGTGATGGAGTGAATGATGGTGAAAGTTTTTCTTTTTCGGGCCACCCTGCCTTGGTGGGAATCGGCCGGTGTGATAATAAAAAAAAAAAAAAAAAAAAAAAAAAATATATATATATGTAGGGCGAAATGACAGTAGTTTGTTGGATTATGTATTGGTAGATAAAAGACTGTTGAGTAGACTTCAGGATGTACATGTTTATAGAGGGGCCACAGATATATCAGATCACTTTCTAGTTGTAGCTACACTGAGAGTAAAAGGTAGATGGGATACAAGGAGAATAGAAGCATCAGGGAAGAGAGAGGTGAAGGTTTATAAACTAAAAGAGGAGGCAGTTAGGGTAAGATATAAACAGCTATTGGAGGATAGATGGGCTAATGAGAGCATAGGCAATGGGGTCGAAGAGGTATGGGGTAGGTTTAAAAATGTAGTGTTAGAGTGTTCAGCAGAAGTTTGTGGTTACAGGAAAGTGGGTGCAGGAGGGAAGAGGAGCGATTGGTGGAATGATGATGTAAAGAGAGTAGTAAGGGAGAAAAAGTTAGCATATGAGAAGTTTTTACAAAGTAGAAGTGATGCAAGGAGGGAAGAGTATATGGAGAAAAAGAGAGAAGTTAAGAGAGTGGTGAAGCAATGTAAAAAGAGAGCAAATGAGAGAGTGGGTGAGATGTTATCAACAAATTTTGTTGAAAATAAGAAAAAGTTTTGGAGTGAGATTAACAAGTTAAGAAAGCCTAGAGAACAAATGGATTTGTCAGTTAAAAATAGGAGAGGAGAGTTATTAAATGGAGAGTTAGAGGTATTGGGAAGATGGAAGGAATATTTTGAGGAATTGTTAAATGTTGATGAAGATAGGGAAGCTGTGATTTCGTGTATAGGGCAAGGAGGAATAACATCTTGTAGGAGTGAGGAAGAGCCAGTTGTGAGTGTGGGGGAAGTTCGTGAGGCAGTAGGTAAAATGAAAGGGGGTAAGGCAGCCGGGATTGATGGGATAAAGATAGAAATGTTAAAAGCAGGTGGGGATATAGTTTTGGAGTGGTTGGTGCAATTATTTAATAAATGTATGGAAGAAGGTAAGGTACCTAGGGATTGGCAGAGAGCATGCATAGTTCCTTTGTATAAAGGCAAAGGGGATAAAAGAGAGTGCAAAAATTATAGGGGGATAAGTCTGTTGAGTGTACCTGGTAAAGTGTATGGTAGAGTTATAATTGAAAGAATTAAGAGTAAGACGGAGAATAGGATAGCAGATGAACAAGGAGGCTTTAGGAAAGGTAGGGGGTGTGTGGACCAGGTGTTTACAGTGAAACATATAAGTGAACAGTATTTAGATAAGGCTAAAGAGGTCTTTGTGGCATTTATGGATTTGGAAAAGGCGTATGACAGGGTGGATAGGGGGGCAATGTGGCAGATGTTGCAAGTGTATGGTGTAGGAGGTAGGTTACTGAAAGCAGTGAAGAGTTTTTACGAGGATAGTGAGGCTCAAGTTAGAGTATGTAGGAAAGAGGGAAATTTTTTCCCAGTAAAAGTAGGCCTTAGACAAGGATGTGTGATGTCACCGTGGTTGTTTAATATATTTATAGATGGGGTTGTAAGAGAAGTAAATGCGAGGGTCTTGGCAAGAGGCGTGGAGTTAAAAGATAAAGAATCACACACAAAGTGGGAGTTGTCACAGCTGCTCTTTGCTGATGACACTGTGCTCTTGGGAGATTCTGAAGAGAAGTTGCAGAGATTGGTGGATGAATTTGGTAGGGTGTGCAAAAGAAGAAAATTAAAGGTGAATACAGGAAAGAGTAAGGTTATGAGGATAACAAAAAGATTAGGTGATGAAAGATTGAATATCAGATTGGAGGGAGAGAGTATGGAGGAGGTGAACGTATTCAGATATTTGGGAGTGGACGTGTCAGCAGATGGGTCTATGAAAGATGAGGTGAATCATAGAATTGATGAGGGAAAAAGAGTGAGTGGTGCACTTAGGAGTCTGTGGAGACAAAGAACTTTGTCCTTGGAGGCAAAGAGGGGAATGTATGAGAGTATAGTTTTACCAACGCTCTTATATGGGTGTGAAGCGTGGGTGATGAATGTTGCAGCGAGGAGAAGGCTGGAGGCAGTGGAGATGTCATGTCTGAGGGCAATGTGTGGTGTGAATATAATGCAGAGAATTCGTAGTTTGGAAGTTAGGAGGAGGTGCGGGATTACCAAAACTGTTGTCCAGAGGGCTGAGGAAGGGTTGTTGAGGTGGTTCGGACATGTAGAGAGAATGGAGCGAAACAGAATGACTTCAAGAGTGTATCAGTCTGTAGTGGAAGGAAGGCGGGGTAGGGGTCGGCCTAGGAAGGGTTGGAGGGAGGGGGTAAAGGAGGTTTTGTGTGCGAGGGGCTTGGACTTCCAGCAGGCATGCGTGAGCGTGTTTGATAGGAGTGAATGGAGACAAATGGTTTTTAATACTTGACGTGCTGTTGGAGTGTGAGCAAAGTAACATTTATGAAGGGATTCAGGGAAACCGGCAGGCCGGACTTGAGTCCTGGAGATGGGAAGTACAGTGCCTGCACTCTGAAGGAGGGGTGTTAATGTTGCAGTTTAAAAACTGTAGTGTAAAGCACCCTTCTGGCAAGACAGTGATGGAGTGAATGATGGTGAAAGTTTTTCTTTTTCGGGCCACCCTGCCTTGGTGGGAATCGGCCGGTGTGATAATAAAAAAAAAAATAATAAATATATGTAATTTATATTTATATATATATATATAAATATATATATATATATATATATATATACATATATATATATATATATATATATACATACATATATATATATACATACATATATATACATACATATATATATATATACATACATATATATATATATATATGTCGTGCCGAATAGGCAGAACTTGCGATCTTGGCTTAAATAGCAACACTCATCTTGCCATATAGGACAAGTGAAAATTTGTGTATGCAATAATTTCGCCAAAATCATTCTGAACCTAACGAAAAAAATATATTTCACTGTGTTTGTTTAATATTAAATTACTGTAAACAAATCTAAAACATATTTAGTTGGGTTAGGCTAAAATAAATTGTTCTTATTATGATAAGGTTAGGTAAGTTTTCTAAGATTCTTTTGGTGCAAAATTAAAAATTTTTTACATTAACATTAATGAAAAAAATATATCTTTAAACGTATAAAAGAAAATTTCAGGAAAGACTTAATTTTAAATGAGTTCTTGCTAATTGACCAGTTTTACATATTCGGCACGACATATATATATATATATATATATATATATACATATATATATATATATACATACACATATATATATATACATACATATACATATACATACATACATCTAGGTTTTTCTCCTTTTTCTAAATAGCTCTTGTTCTTCTTTATTTCTTCTATTGTCCATGGGGAAGTGGAAAAGAATCTTTCCTCCGTAAGCCATGCGTGTCGTATGAGGCGACTAAAATGCCGGGAGCAATGGGCTAGTAACCCCTTCTCCTGTAGACATTTACTAAATAAAGAGAAGAAGAAAAACTTTATAAAACTGTGATGCTTGAATGTGCGTGGATGTAGTGCGGATGACAAGAAACAGATGATTGCTGATGTTATGAATGAAAAGAAGTTGGATGTCCTGGCCCTAAGCGAAAAAAAGCTGAAGGGGGTAGGGGAGTTTCGGTGGGGGGAAATAAATGGGATTAAATCTGGAGTATCTGAGAGAGTTAGAGCAAAGGAAGGGTTAGCAGTAATGTTGAAGGATCAGTTATGGAAGGAGAAAAGAGAATATGAATGTGTAAATTCAAGAATTATGTGGATTAAAGTAAAGGTTGGATGCGAAAAGTGGGTCATAATAAGCGTGTATGCACCTGGAGAAGAGAGGAATGTAGAGGAGAGAGAGAGATTTTGGGAGATGTTAAGTGAATGTATAGGAGCCTTTGAACCAAGTGAGAGAGTAATTGTGGTAGGGGATCTGAATGCTAAAGTAGGAGAAACTTTTAGAGAGGGTGTGGTAAGTAAGTTTGGGGTGCCAGGTGTAAATGATAATGGGAGCCCTTTGATTGAACTTTGTATAGAAAGGGGTTTAGTTATAGGTAATACATATTTTAAGAAAAAGAGGATAAATAAGTATACAAGATATGATGTAGGGCGAAATGACAGTAGTTTGTTGGATTATGTATTGGTAGATAAAAGACTGTTGAGTAGATTTCAGGATGTACATGTTTATAGAGGGGCCACAGATATATCAGATCACTTTCTAGTTGTAGCTACACTGAGAGTAAAAGGTAGATGGGATACAAGGAGAATAGAAGCATTAGGGAAGAGAGAGGTGAAGGTTTATAAACTAAAAGAGGAGGCAGTTAGGGTAAGATATAAACAGCTATTGGAGGATAGATGGGCTAATGAGAGCATAGGAAATGGGGTCGAAGAGGTATGGGGTAGGTTTAAAAATGTAGTGTTAGAGTGTTCGGCAGAAGTTTGTGGTTACAGGAAAGTGGGTGTGGGAGGGAAGAGGAGCGATTGGTGGAATGATGATGTAAAGAGAGTAGTAAGGGAGAAAAAAGTTAGCATATGAGAAGTTTTTACAAAGTAGAAGTGATGCAAGGAGGGAAGAGTATATGGAGAAAAAGAGAGAGGTTAAGAGATTGGTGAAGCAATGTAAAAAGAGAGCAAATGAGAGAGTGGGTGAGATGTTATCAACAAATTTTGTTGAAAATAAGAAAAATTTTGGAGTGAGATTAACAAGTTAAGAAAGCCTAGAGAACAAATGGATTTGTCAGTTAAAAATAGGAGAGGAGAGTTATTAAATGGAGAGTTAGAGGTATTGGGAAGATGGAGGGAATATTTTGAGGAATTGTTAAATGTTGATGAAGATAGGGAAGCTGTGGTTTCGTGTATAGGGCAAGGAGGAATAACATCTTGTAGGAGTGAGAAAGAGCCAGTTGTGAGTGTGGGGGAAGGTCGTGAGGCAGTAGGTAAAATGAAAGGGGGTAAGGCAGCCGGGATTGATGGGATAAAGATAGAAATGTTAAAAGCAGGTGGGGATATAGTTTTGGAGTGGTTGGTGCAATTATTTAATAAATGTATGGAAGAGGGTAAGGTACCTAGGGATTGGCAGAGAGCATGCATAGTTCCTTTGTATAAAGGCAAAGGGGACAAGAGAGAGTGCAAAAATTATAGGGGGATAAGTCTGTTGAGTATACCTGGTAAAGTGTATGGTAGAGTTATTATTGAAAGAATTAAGAGTAAGACGGAGAATAGGATAGCAGATGAACAAGGAGGCTTTAGGAAAGGTAGGGGGTGTGTGGACCAGGTGTTTACAGTGAAACATATAAGTGAATAGTATTTAGATAAGGCTAAAGAGGTCTTTGTGGCATTTATGGATTTGGAAAAGGCGTATGACAGGGTTCTAGGTAGTAGGTTGGTAGACAGCAACCGCCCAGGGAGGTACTACCGTCCTGCCAAGTGAGTGTAAAACTGAAGTCTGTAATTGTTTTACATGATGGTAAGATTGCTGGTGTCTTTTTTTATCTGTCTCATACACATGCAAGATTTCAGGTATGTCTTGCTACTTCTACTTACACTTAGGTCACACTACACATACATGTACAAGCATATATATACACACCCCTTTGGGTTTTCTTCTATTTTCTTTCTAGTTCTTGTTCTTGTTTATTTCTTCTTACCTCCATGGGAAAGTGGAACAGAATTCTTCCTCCGTAAGCCATGCGTGTTGTAAGAGGCGACTAAAATGCCGGGAGCAAGGAGCTAGTAACCTCTTCTCCTGTATATATTACTAAATGTAAAAGGAGAAACTTTCGTTTTTCCTTTTGGGCCACCCCGCCTCGGTGGGATACGGCCGGTGTGTTGAAAGAAAGAAAGAAGTATGACAGGGTGGATAGGGGGGCAATGTGGCAGATGTTGCAGGTGTATGGTGTAGGAGGTAGGTTACTGAAAGCAGTGAAGAGTTTTTACGAGGATAGTGAGGCTCAAGTTAGAGTACACAGGAAAGAGGGAAATTATTTCCCAGTAAAAGTAGGCCTTAGACAAGGATGTGTGATGTCACCATGGTTGTTTAATATATTTATAGATGGGGTTGTAAGAGAAGTAAATGCGAGAGTCTTGGCAAGAGGCGTGGAGTTAAAAGATAAAGAATCACACATAAAGTGGGAATTGTCACAGTTGCTCTTTGCTGATGACACTGTGCTCTTGGGAGATTCTGAAGAGAAGTTGCAGAGATTGGTGGATGAATTTGGTAGGGTGTGCAAAAGAAGAAAATTAAAAGTGAATACAGGAAAGAGTAAGGTTATGAGGATAACAAAAAGATTAGGTGATGAAAGATTGGATATCAGATTGGAGGGAGAGAGTATGGAGGAGGTGCATGTATTCAGATATTTGGGAGTGGACATGTCAGTGGATGGGTCTATGAAAGATGAGGTGAATCATAGAATTGATGAGGGGAAAAGGGTGAGTGGTGCACTTAGGAGTCTGTGAAGACAAAGAACTTTGTCCTTGGAGGCAAAGAGGGGAATGTATGAGAGTATAGTTTTACCAACGCTCATATATGGGTGTGAAGCATGGGTGATGAATGTTGCAGCGTGGAGAAGGCTGGAGGCAGTGGAGATGTCATGTCTGAGGGCAATGTGTGGTGTGAATATAATGCAGAGAATTCGTAGTTTGGAAGTTAGGAGGAGGTGCGGGATTACCAAAACTGTTGTCCAGAGGGCTGAGGAAGGGTTGTTGAGGTGGTTCGGACATGTAGAGAGAATGGAGCAAAACAGAGTGACTTCAAGAGTGTATCAGTCTGTAGTGGAAGGAAGGCAGGGTAGGGGTCGGCCTAGGAAAGGTTGGAGGGAGGGGCTAAAGGAAGTTTTTTGTGCGAGGGGCTTGGACTTCCAGCAGGCAGGCATGAGCGTGTTTGATAGGAGTGAATGGAGACAAATGGTTTTTAATACTTGACATGCTGTTGGAGTGTGAGCAAAGTAACATTTATGAAGGGGTTCAGGGAAACCGGCAGGCCGGACTTGAGTCCTGGAGATGGGAAGTACAGTGCCTGCACTCTGAAGGAGGGGTGTTAATGTTGCAGTTTAAAAACTGTAGTGTAAAGCACCCTTCTGGCAAGACAGTGATGGAGTGAATGATGGTGGAAGTTTTTCTTTTTCGGGCCACCCTGCCTTGGTGGGAATCGGCCAGTGTGATAATAAAAAAAAAAAAAAATTCCATTTCCACACAAACCACAAATTTATTCAGAATACATAATGTTTAATTCATTTAAACGCAGATATACAGTAAAGACTGAATACTGAATTATGACACCCATTCCCCAGTCCTTGCAATACTTTTATACCTGAAGAATATGTCCCATTCTTATATACTATACTGTTTTTTCTTTTTTTACACGCTGGCCGTCTCCCACCGAGGAAGGGTGACCCAAAAACAAACACTTTTATCATCATTCACAGAATCACTGTCTTGCCAGAAGCCAACACAGATACGACAGCTCATAGACATAAAATAACCAGAAGTAGTCACCACCTTTCCTAAACTGCCATATATGCAAAATGATTATACACGTTTTTCTTAAGATTAGCAACTACATCTCAAGACCAGGCAGGTGTACAGTGTTTTTTAAGCAGAGATGAATATAAAATGGACTGCACACATATTGCTGCAGAATCATACTTATGGACAAATGCCAGGATGTCAGCTGCACGACCCGTTCCATCACAAACAATAACAGGAACTGGAGGCGAGTCAGTGACATACTCAAGTACTTGTCTTATTGTCTGGGGACCGCCCTCTATCACAACACACACGACTGGAGTTGCCAGCCCACCACCTGAAAAAAAAAAAAGTTAGATAAATACAAGAGAGAGAGAGGGGTTGGAACTGAGTGGGGCTTGCACATGAGTTAATAGCATTATGAAAGCTTATTCCTTGGGTAGCAATGAAAATAGGTTGGGCATATATTTTTGTTAGTGGGTTTGTGTTTGAGAAAGACCTGCCTAGTATGGGCTAATAGGCCTGATCCAGTGTTCCTCCATTATGTTCTTATACTGATATATGATGCATATATATTTTTTTTTTCAACAAATTGGCCATCTCTCATTGAGATAGGGTGACCAAAAAAAAAAAGAAGAAATACTTTCACCATCACTAACTCCATCACTGTCTTGCAAGAGGGGTGTCAATACTACAATTCAAAACTGCAAGAATCCCCACCCCTCCTTCAGAGAGCAGGTACTGGTACTCTCCAGGTATACACTGTATTTCTCACCTCCAGTACTCACATCTGGCTAACCAGTTTCCCTGAATCCCTTCATAAATGTTACCTTGCTCACACTCCAACAGCACATCAAGTCATAAAAAAAAAATATCTTCTTCCACTCACACGTATCTAACATGCTCACATACACTTGCTAGATGTCTAAGCCCCTTGCACACAGAACCTCCTTTACCCCCTCCCTCTGTCCTTTCCTAGGACAACCCCTACACTGCCTTCCCTCAACTACAGATTAATATCCCCTCTAAGTCATTCTATTTTGTTCCATCCTCTCAAAATGTCCAAACCACCTCAACAACCCCTCCTTTCGGTCACCCAAGGCAGGGTGACCAAAAAAAAAAATTTTTCTTCCTCTTACATTTAATAATTTATACAGGAGAAAGGGTTACTAGCCCCTTGCTTGCTCCCGTCATTTTAGTCAAAACACACATGACTTATGGAGAAAGGATTCTCCCCGCATAAGTATTAAAATTTAATAAAAACTGAACATAACTGGAACTTACGCGCTTCAATACGTTGTTTGGAGATATAGTTTTCTAATTTTCTTCGCAATATCAACTCGGGTCCATATTTGCCAACTGTTCCATTGTCTACCAGCAAGAAGAATGTGTGATGACTGTTGAGTGCAACAAATCTGAAACATTAGGATAGTTTTTATTATGAAAAATAGGTAAATATAAATGAAAATTTACAGGGATCTCATTCTGTTATTTTGAGTTTCACCAAATATTAACACCATACTGTATTAAATATTGTTTTATTGGCACTAATATTTGAATTTGTAAAAAAAATATGAAAAAAAGAAAACTATTTTGGATTTGATAAATTGCCCAAGAATATTCTTAAATACATTCAATGGCTGGTTTGGATTTTGAGCTGCGAGCACCAGACCTATAGACGACATTGCTATGTTTCTCATTTTGTATTTGAATGTAACTGCTTCATCATTGAAAGCCTAAAATTTGTGTTATAATTCTCTTAGAAGAACTATTTGCATTACAAGTGATCCCCAATAACACAAACAGTTAGCCTATGTTACTGGAATATTGCATCTGGGTGGGAACATGTAGGCCCAGGAGGTATCATCATATTCTTCTTTGGATACATGTTCAGTGTATGCCGGGAGCAAGAGGCTAGTAACCCCTTCTGTATAAATTACTAAATGGGAAGTACAATGCCTGCACTTTAAAGGAGGGGTTTGGGATATTGGCAGTTTGGAGGGATATGTTGTGTATCTTTATACGTATATGCTTCTAAACTGTTGTATTCTGAGCACCTCTGCAAAAACAGTGATAATGTGTGAGTGTGGTGAAAGTGTTGAATGATGATGAAAGTATTTTCTTTTTGGGGATTTTCTTTCTTTTTTGGGTCACCCTGCCTCGGTGGGAGACGACCGACTTGTTGAAAAAAAAAAAAAAAAAAAAAAAAAAACTCTTGTTTTTCTTTTTAGGTCACCCTTCCTCGGTAGGACATGGCCAGTTTGTTGAAAAAAAATGTTCAGTGTTTTTTTAATTCATTATCTGTGAGCTTCTCTCAAAATATATCCCTCACAAAAATTTTGGGACTACAATATACTGAATAGTGATTTATATACAGTATTATATGTCATTACACATCTTGTTTTCACACTCAAAGAATAAATTAGTCATTTACTGAAAGTTAAAAAAAAAAAAAAAAAAAAGACATGTTTTCTCCAACTTTCAAAATATTCAAATCAGTTCAGTACAGCAAAAGAAAAACAACCACAGTAACAGTGTGACTTTGTAAATGGTCAAAGTTGGACCAAAATGTCATTGTAAGTGCCTCTCTCTTATGAGCAGGTTATTTATGTACAGTAACCATTTGCAAGAAGTAGTAAACTAATCTTATACCAACTTGGATTTTGGAGAGTTAATGGGGTGATAGGGAACATCTTTGTTGCGTCCGATCAATTCCTGCCGTCTCTCAATGACCCCCCATGGAGCAATCCCAACACTGACCACTCGACCGCTGCGCACTCTGAGGGACGACTCTGACACGAGCGCTTCTCCAACTTGTCTGGTAACACCTGTCAATATTAAAAAAAAATATTTTCAAAATTACATAAAGGAAAGCCAGTATTACAAAAAATTTTTAATAATAAACTTCTCGTTATGAGGAAGATATAATTAATACCGAAAAATGATTGGTAAACCATGGAACGGGTGGGATTTCAACCCATGGTGTTTGTGAGTTCTGTGGTTTGTTTGCAATTGTGTTGTTATGATTTTGAGAGTCCTTTATCAATCTTTCAGTCTTTTTATGTTCCCAGCCAAATAAGATGAAACAAGGAATCAATATCTCCCATAATTTTATATTGTAAGAAAACAATTTTGTGTCCTTTATTGATCTTTCAGTCTTACGTTCCCAGCCAAATAAGATGAAACAAGGAATCAATATCTCACATAATTTTATATTGTAAGAAAACAAATATTCATAATACAATATACAAGGATATGTAAGTAAGCTTTACTTTAACATAGTGAGTAAAAAAAAAACTTTTCAAATGGGCAACTTTGAAAGGTATTCCTATTCAGTTTTATGCACAATATGAAAGCCAAATTGTTTACCTGGTTAAGTAGTTACAATATATATTAATTTGTATCTAATTTAGTTCAATGTAATTCAATATTAAGTCTCCAAGAAGATACATTAGTTACCATTGATTATCTAACATTTGAGAGCCCAGTTATCCAATGCATTTCAGGCAGAATTTAGCTAAGACTAATATTAATAAGAGAAAATGAAAATAGACAGGAGGGCCCCACATATTCAGCAATCTCTTTTCGGTGTTCTGTATTTTTGACGGTTTTCAACTGAGCCACTGTTCATTATGTTCGGTACTTTTACTGCTTTTTTGCTGTTTTGGCACAACAGTTGTGTAAGGGAAGGGCGACTGGCACCATATTTTAAAGTATTGTATGTACTGTGTATTCATTTTATTTTTGTATCTGTATTTTTATACCTTGCTGTATTGAGCACTTAATATAAGATACAATAAACACATTATCAGGCATTATAAACCCATTTGATATTGTCAAAACCGCTCTTTTCCACCCACCGGCGATTTTTGCTTATCGCTGGGGATCTGGAACATAACAGCCATAGAAATGGGGCCCTCCTATATTCTGTACTGTAGGAACAACAACAAGTGACACAATACACCTGTGTTGGTTCCCGCTGTGAAGACCCAGGCACCAGTTGTCTTGGCAGCTTTCAACAGGCCTTTTCTAATGACTTTTTTTAGCTTAGGCTGGAGATCAAAGTTAGTTTTGCCGCCTTGTACTGTTATAAGCAGTTTTGGGAGTTCCAGGCCCCACTCTCCTGTTAAAAGCTGAAGGATGTGCTCTGGTCGTGTGTCGTGAGCAAGTCTCACGTACTGAAATGCAAGAAATAAAAAAATGTTACAAGCAACCAAAACAAAACAAAAATACATTAGATTAACTTACAAACTTCTAGATTACAGATTCCTTATTTCAATATGATATAATGTTTGTACAGAGGTGGGTGACATTTAGATGTGCATGCGGAAAGTCCCTTACTATGCAGAGCATTTTGAGCAAACTCAAGCCTGTCTTAAGACTAATAAAGCAATAACTAGTTGATTGCTTATACAGTATATGCAGTCTCAAAAGAATTCAAAAGGAAGCAGTGTGTGCCAAAACTAACGGAAACTAAGCAACTATTTAGGATATATAATAGGATATATAATACAGGATGCCAGAACACCAGCTGCATTTCTGTAATCACAAACAGGCCCAGGAGCCATAGTGCAACCTTTGCAAACACAACCAGGTATACGCAGATAAACACACTGCAATATACTATAAACAGTACACAAACATTCTTGATTTATCTTTTATATTATAAACAATAGTGCAAATAACATCTTTCACATCATTAACTACAGAGTAAAGAGCATCTTTTATATTATAAACTATAGAGGAAAGAGCTTGCTGACCTGTGCCTTGGTGGGATGTGCTCCACCTTGAAACTCCAGAGTGCCGTAAGCATCCGTGGGGAGGAGTTGAGTGTGTCTGGAGGGACTCCAGTGTATGTCCTCCCCGTGCCGGAGCGTTGCTGGCGACCCATCACGGTGACACTGCCACAGCTGCCCGCAACAACACCTGTCAACCGCATTGCTCAAAGTCAAAATACAGTCTGACAACCACGATTCTCAGTTGCAACATAGTCTTTGAAACTAGTCACAACTGGGCCAAATTAGATAATTTACAGTTATGTATGCAAGTCACGATTCCCACATACGAACTTTTGAATAAATTATAAGCTTTCTATTATTTTATTACCAATAATTATTTTAAAGTGTTACATAACATGAATAAATTAAATAATGCAAATGCTGTGCATCATAAACTTAATATTATACAAGTGAGCAAATGCACAGCAGATATTACACTAACATAAAAATAGAAGACAAGGAAGGAAGAAAGAAAGAATTCCCAAAATGTACATTATTACAAATGTTCCAAAACAGAGATAGATACAGCACTACTATACCACAAAGTACCTAAACAACTACCATACATAAAATTTAATATGTTATTTAACTGCTCTATTGCTATAATTTATGGAAACAGGAATTTAGCTAAAATCAGAGGCATTAACAGCCGATTTTAAGCAGCACTGTATACATCTGCTAACAAGTGACAATATACGAGCCCCTTTTTTTTTGTGGTTTTTCTAACATTTTACTTGACAGAAATTTCTGAATATTCCCCATTTACAGAAAATTAATACTTTTTAAATAAGGTTACATAATGAACAGATAACCCGCACATAAGAGAGACTTATGATGTTCCGGTCTGACTTGGACTACTGACAAGTCACACTAACACACGAAGGTAAGGGAGCCAGTACATGTATATATGAAAGGAGGGCAAAGGTGGGACAGAGAGAGGAAGAAAAAAGAAGTGGAGATAATAGTGGTAGAGGTAATACTGATATTGGTTGAAGTAGTAGTAGTAATGTTGGTAGTGAAAGTAGTAGTCGTAGTAAGCAAATTATTAAATAACCACGACACATCTGATAGTGGGGTGTCCCAGTAAAAATGACTGGTGTGACGACGGGTTGAATGTACGTATACATATACAGTGGAACCTCGGCTTACAAGTTTAATCCGTTCCATGACCTTGCTCATATCTCGATCTGCTCACATGCAGAGTCAATTTTCCTCATTTAAATTAATTGAAATGCCATTAATCTGTTCCAGCAGAATTCCTGCTCACTTTGTGCACATAAAATGAGATAAAAGTGAGTTTGTGTGATTAACTAACTTAATGAATGACTTACTGACTTGACTGAATGACTTACTGACTTGACTGAATGACTTACTGACTTGACTGACTGACTGAATGGCTTGACTGACTGAATGACTTGACTGACTTACTGTATGACTTAAAGTTAGACTTTTTCACTGAAGAAGACCCTGAAACGATGTCTAGAGCAGCTGATGCCTTACCGTCAGTTGTATAATGCACTGCAGGGTAAAATAGAACAGAAATCCATTACAGAATTTATGCACACTCCAGTACAACCATCAACTTGAGTACCAGAACCTCTACCATCCACCTCAACCCAGTAGGACCACAACATAGCTCTACACTCTCTTCACAATCATCCACAAACACCAGCACCCACAATTTAAGGTAAGAAATACTATTATTTCTGTTGCAGTTATAGTCTTAAGCAGTAAAAACAACATAATACGTACATCATGACAATGAACTACAATTATATATTCACATTTATTTTTGTAAGATCAGGAGGTCAAAAAAAAAGTTGTTTGAGGGGGGGGAAGCTCACACCCCAAATTTTTGTTCATATCCAGAAACAAAAAGTTGACCGAGCGACTGCACATATCCTGAAAAACTCATATGGTGGGGCACTCATATGCCAAGGTTCCACTGTGCTGCGTATATTTAAATAGATGTACGTATATATAGTGTTGTACAAGATTTTTACTGTGGTTGGTGTAAGCTTGACTGGCTATACTGTAGGTGTCAACTTTAAATGGCAAGGCTTGTACTGTGCTACCTAGAAGAGTACCATTTAGCTGATCCCTACACAGTTTAAAATACCGACAAAATATTAGGTAAATGAACACAGATGCAACTACTGTTATGTTTTATTGTGGCAACATTGTGCTCTCCAGGAGCCTGGCAAAGCTCCTGAAGAGAGAAACGTTGCCACAATAAAACATCTCATTAGTTACATCTGTGTCCATTTACCTAACACACTTTAAAGCCACTTACTCCGTCTGTTGAGCAACACTGCAAGAAGTAACACAAGTAATGTAAACAGCTTTGAATCATAGGCAAGGATATGCTATTCTGCTATTTTTTCATGCTTTATAATGTGTACATTAATACTTTATATATGTCTGAATGCAATAAGATCACAGTAAACAGGTGATATCACAAATATGCAAAATAACCACTGTGAAAAATAGTGAATTTCCAAGTGCTTTCATGATTTCTCACATTATCTTGCATATGCAGTATACATGGATCAAATGAGCCCTCATGGAGAAAATAAAACAGAGGCTAAGAGAATTACTGAGTATTTCAGAATATTGCACAGACTGAAGTGGGCATCCATTGCATGATGAAATATCCAGCAAGACACCCTTCTCATCTTCTGTTGGCCACTGGTGCCAAAAGAACCACCATGTGGTTCTGTTGGAGCCAATGTTTCATTCTCCCATGTAAGGTTATTTATGAACAGTAAAGGAAGCCTTTTTCTTACATAAATTTTTATGGAAGACGAACTGACTAACCTGGCATTATCCTTACTGCTGGGAATAAACTTGACACACTCGCGCTTATTGAAGACGGTCTCCACCCACCGCGTCCCAGCCTGAAAGACATAAATGACACACTACATGTAGTCATCCTTTGTGCATTTATTGCTCTACAATGTACACTACTAACCTTTATTAATATGGTGAAGAATTTATTGTGCAATATAAGAATTACCTTCCTGTAACTCTGGTTCAAATTATACTCATAAATTCACAAGTGGGACTTAATATTTTTAATGTCATAGTGTATATTCAGCACTGAATATCTCACAGAAACATTATACAGGTGCTCCTTGCCTTACAATGGGGGTTACGTTCCAACAAACTCATCATAAGTCAAAAATATCGTAAGTAAAATATGAATACGAAATGCTAAATAAATAAATAAATAAATAACTACTATCACTGAATAAGCAAATAAACAAATAATTATTTTAACTAATTAAATACCAGTATTGAAAAGTAAATAAATGAATACAAGTTATGGACTTGCCACCTTCATGTTGCGTAATTATCTGAAGATTTATCTCCAAAGTAATTGCTGTTGCACCATCATAAAGTCGGAATATCATGAGTCGAGGAGCTCCTGTATACTCGTATGTGTTTATTACAGTGGTGTATTTTTAGGAACACCTAATACTTTTACAAGAGAATTATTATAGATAAAAGTAGTGAACTGTTTGCGATACACTTACAAATAATTATAGGGTCATTAAATGGGTGAGATGTTATCAACAAATTTTGTTGAAAATAAGAAAAAGTTTTGGAGTGAGATTAACAAGTTAAGAAAGCCTAGAGAACAAATGGATTTGTCAGTTAAAAATAGGAGAGGAGAGTTATTAAATGGAGAGTTAGAGGTATTGGGAAGATGGAAGGAATATTTTGAGGAATTGTTAAATGTTGATGAAGATAGGGAAGCTGTGATTTCGTGTATAGGGCAAGGAGGAATAACATCTTGTAGGAGTGAGGAAGAGCCAGTTGTGAGTGTGGGGGAAGTTCGTGAGGCAGTAGGTAAAATGAAAGGGGGTAAGGCAGCCGGGATTGATGGGATAAAGATAGAAATGTTAAAAGCAGGTGGGGATATAGTTTTGGAGTGGTTGGTGCAATTATTTAATAAATGTATGGAAGAGGGTAAGGTACCTAGGGATTGGCAGAGAGCATGCATAGTTCCTTTGTATAAAGGCAAAGGGGATAAAAGAGAGTGCAAAAAATTATAGGGGGATAAGTCTGTTGAGTGTACCTGGTAAAGTGTATGGTAGAGTTATAATTGAAAGAATTAAGAGTAAGACGGAGAATAGGATAGCAGATGAACAAGGAGGCTTTAGGAAAGGTAGGGGGTGTGTGGACCAGGTGTTTACAGTGAAACATATAAGTGAACAGTATTTAGATAAGGCTAAAGAGGTCTTTGTGGCATTTATGGATTTGGAAAAGGCATATGACAGGGTGGATAGGGGGGCAATGTGGCAGATGTTGCAAGTGTATGGTGTAGGAGGTAGGTTACTGAAAGCAGTGAAGAGTTTTTACGAGGATAGTGAGGCTCAAGTTAGAGTATGTAGGAAAGAGGGAAATTTTTTCCCAGTAAAAGTAGGCCTTAGACAAGGATGTGTGATGTCACCGTGGTTGTTTAATATATTTATAGATGGGGTTGTAAGAGAAGTAAATGCGAGGGTCTTGGCAAGAGGCGTGGAGTTAAAAGATAAAGAATCACACACAAAGTGGGAGTTGTCACAGCTGCTCTTTGCTGATGACACTGTGCTCTTGGGAGATTCTGAAGAGAAGTTGCAGAGATTGGTGGATGAATTTGGTAGGGTGTGCAAAAGAAGAAAATTAAAGGTGAATACAGGAAAGAGTAAGGTTATGAGGATAACTTGCAATCCAAAATAAATAACAAGAAATTAAAAAATAAAAGATACCTTGGTTCTAAATGCCTCACATCAACGACACATCGAGGAAGCAGACTTATACAAGCACACTAGTTGGCCTGAAGTGCACTGCATGCTACTGGCTTTTTGTGTGTACTTAACAATATTGTATTAGATGTAAACCACATTTTGTATATTGCAGAAAATAAATAAGATTGTATTGTATTGTACATGCTCGCAACCTTATTGGTGCTAAGTATTCAAACCAGTTAATGGATACTTACCTACGAGTGAGCTTTATCAAGTACACAGCACAGTCAGAAAAATTAAGTCTACTGTACTTTCTGGCATGTAAGGTGGGCTTTTTCCCACAATTACAGTATTTTTATAATCATAACTGCTAAATTTTTTCTCACAGCAAGTCTTGGAAAATTGGCTTGCACCTCATATGCTGAAGGTCAGAGTCAAGGGTAGGCTTTGAGTTTTAACAGCTATTTGTTAATGTTATATTATAACTGCTTGGAAACATCAACTTATATGCTCGAGTGCCTTATTTGCCAGAAAATACAGTATATATGGCATCAGAGTTTACCTAGAGTTTACCTGGAGAGAGTTCTGGGGGTCAATGCCCCTGCAGCCCGGTCTGTGACCAGGCCTCATGGTGGAACAGGGCCTGATCAACCAGGCTGTTACTACTGGCTGCACGCAATCCAACGTACGAGCCACAGCCCGGCTGATCAGGTACCGACTTTAGGTGCTTGTCCAGTGCTGCTTGAAGACAGTCAGGGGTCTATTGGTAATCCCCCTTATGTATGCTGGGAGGCAATTGAACAGTCTTGGGCCCCTGACACTTATTGTGTTGTCTTTTAGTGTGCTAGTGACACCCCTGCTTTTCATTGGGGGGATGTTGCATCGTCTGCCAAGTCTTTTACTTTCAGAGAGAATTTGGTACTAGTCCCTCTAGGATTTTCCAGGTGTATATAATCTGGGTAATCTGGTGTACACATGCTGAGTAGTGCACAGCAAGAGGCCTATCAGCCTATGCTGGGTTTCCATTGTTTCTAAATGATGTGATGTGATTGTTTGTGACCCCTAACACCTATGTGGCACATCACGTTCCATAACATGATGCAGGAGAGAGTGTAATATATTATATACAAGTGGGTAATTTACACTACATATGATAACTGTCTTTATAATAAATTTATTTAGGTACATGTACGTAAATACAGTTACACAAATTATCATACGTAGTACCATACTTGTAAATTACCCACCAGGATAACCCCAAAAAAAGTCAAAGTGACGTATTTCCATAGGTAATTTACACATTAATGTGTATGATAGTTGTAATTATTTGTACCTGTGCCTAAATAAACTTATTTTGCAACCTACAGCTGTACTTGTATACCTGCAAGCATGTAGGAAGACACCTAGCCCTTTAATAAGTTTATTTGGGCACAGTACACATAAGTACGATTATAATACATAGCAACATGTGTAAATTACCCAGGATAACCCAAAAAAAAGAGTCAGACTAAGTGACTTATTTCCAATGGTAAGTAAGTATATTTAGGTACAATTATCCACTGAAGATGCGAGTGTAAGCACATGAAAGCGCTCTAGTTTTATTTCCAAATTTCACTGGTATTTTTTTCCCAATTATCACACATAGATGTAAATTAACTAGGATAACTCAAAATGTTAGACAAAATGACTTAATTCCATTGAGGTGCTTGTAGGTAATATATATCTGTGTTCAATATTGTTTCAGTTCCTGAACGCTAAGTGTATTATAACATACCTTTTCATTCTAATTACACAGGGAAAGCAATATTGATACGGCTCCAGGTGTTGCAATGAAAATACAAGGACTCCAATGGAAATACAAGGACCCAAACTGAAATACAAGGACTCCAATGAAAATACAAGGACTCCAATGGAAATACAAGGACTCCAATGGAAATACAAGGACTCCAATGGAAATACAAGGACCCAAACTGAAATACAGTGGACCCCCGACATTTGATGGCATCGACATTCGATAAATCCGACATTCGATGCATTTTAATGCAAAAATTTCGCCTCGACATTCAATGGAAAACCCGACATTCGATACGATTCGTGTCCACGTGTGGCCTGAACTGCCCCATGTGTGCCAATGTTTACAAGCCAGTCAGTGTGCGTGCATCTAAGGATACATTCGGTACATTCCATATTATCCATATTATCACTGTTTTTGGTGCTTGTTTCTGCAAAATAAGTCACCATGGGCCCCAAGAAAGCTTCTAGTGCCAACCCTGTGGTAAAAAGGGTGAGAATTAGTATGGAAATTAAGAAAGATTTTGAAGGGTTTGGGGCTAACCCTGAGAAGCCTATGCCAGTTGTGGACTCCACTGTGCCTACTTCAAAAATTAAGGAAATGTGTGCAAAGTGGGTTGAACTGCAAACCTTTATGGATGAAAATCACCCTAACACAGCTATTGCAAGCCGTGCTGGTGACTATTACAATGACAATGTTATTGCCCAGTGACTCTCAAGCTGGTCCTAGTGGCATTAAAAGAAGAAGGGAAGTAACCCCAGAAAAGGACTTGCTACCTCAAGTCCTAATGAAAGGGGATTCTCCTTCTAAACAGTAACAACTTCGACACTCTCCCCTCCTCCCATCCCATCAATCATCACCATATCTTCATTAAAGGTAAGTGTCAATTATTCTATTGTTATTATTCTATTGATATTGTTGTTATTGTAATTATTCTATTGCATTAAACTTAATATTTCATATGGTAAAAAAATTTTTTTTCATACTTTTGGGCGTCTTGCACGGATTAATTTGATTTCCATTATTTCTTTTGGGGAAAATTAATTCGACTTTCAATATTTTCGACATTCGATAGCTCTCAGGAACGGATTAGTATCGAATGTCGAGGGTCCACTGTACAAGGACTCCAATGGAAATACAAGGACTCCAATGGAAATACAAGGACCCCAATGGAAATACAAGGACCCCAATGGAAATGTCACTTTGTCTGATATTTCTTGGGGTGATCCTGGTGTGTAATTTACACTATGTATGACAATTGTACTTATGTGTACCTGTGCCTAAATATACTTAAGTTTTTTGTTAGTTCTTCCAGCTTAACTTTGACCCTCTATTAAATTTGTCAATTAATTACCCTGCCGGTGCAGACATTTCAGAAAACCAAATAATGATTTAAAAATCATTATATTTTTTAATACAGGGAGATACATCTATAATTAATATTACACTGCAACATCATTAGTATTAGTGTGCGGGAAATGCTCAGGCATATTAATGACTATCTTTGTGCTTAATATTATTCTATAATTTGCAAAGTACACATTGTAAAATTTGCAAAAAAAAATAAAAAAAATTGATTTTGATTTTCTGCAATTCCAGTCACTTACAGATCAGCTCATAATTCACGTACAGGTACACATAAATACAGTTACATAAATTATCATGTAATTATTATTATAATTATGGGGGAGCGCTAAACCCATAGGATTGTAAATTATCATACACAGCAGCATGTGTCTATTACCCACCAGGATAACACAAGACAAGTAACTTATACCAACAAAATACCAGAAGAAAATAATGTTAAGTTTATTTAGATACAGGTACATACAAATACAATTATTATATATAGTAACGTTGTGTAAATTACCCAGGATAACACAAAAAAAAGGTCAAAGTGACTTATTTCCACTGGGGTCCTTGAATGGGAAATTATTTGACAAAGAACCAGAGTAAACAATATATCTAGATATTATAACCGCATTATTATTATGGGAGAGCGTTAAACCCGTAGGGATTATACAGTGCCTGTGGAGGGGATGGAAGGCATTCAGGGACAATTCAAGGAACTGGAGCACAGATGTAATTCCCCAGATCAAGAGCCCCTCACCAGCATCAAGGAACCTTCCATGAGGGTATTATAACCACATACCTCATAATGTTATACCAAAATGAAGCCATAATACGGCACTATGTAACCAAGATATATTAAGACCACTTTACCAGCTAATAAAGCACTCTAGGCTTAAAAGTCAAAATTACCAGACTGGTCCACAGTTTAGTAGAGGCATAATGGTACTGTACTGCCATTTTAAAAACGTATAACACGAAAATATAAAAAAGTGTAGAAATATGGAGTCCGACATGACGCTGAGGTTGGGTTAAAGGGTTGACATGAAGCCATTCTTTTACTCTCATATTTTACGATTTTTTTCGCATTTTTTGCGTGTTATGTACTTATAAAATGGAGGAATAACACCATTATACCTCTAGTAAACAGCAGACCTATCTATGATGACGGAAAGGAGGTATAATGAAGACATATAGTGTAAAATATGACGCCCATCCCCTCACGGACACAGAACTTTTACTCTCATATTTTGTGATTTTTTTTCCATTTCCGTGTGTTACGTACATCATTATACCTCCAGTAACCATTATATATATCTATGGTGAAGGGAACGAGGCATAATGAAGAGATATAATGTAAAACATGACGCCCCTCCCTTCATAGACATGACCAGAACATTCTCTCAAGAATAATTAAAATATATATACACTAATAACATTATTCTCATTTTCCTCACATTTTAACAGTTGATGCAGAGAATATTAAGCCACTGAAGAAGAAAACTGCTACTTTAATACCAGGTGTTCATTATACAAGTGTAAGCGGTCGTTAAGCCAGGAAACAAGAGGGTGGTCATTATTGTAAGAGAAGGTTGTTAACCCTGGCTTGTTACTACCAACCCTGGCTTGTTACTACCATCCCTGGCTTGTTTACTACCAACCCTGGCTTGTTACTACCAACCCTGGCTTGTTACTACCATCCCTGGCTTGTTACTACCAACCCTGGCTTGTTACTACCAACCCTGGCTTGTTACTACCAACCCTGGCTTACTACCAACCCTGGCTTGTTACTACCAACCCTGGCTTGTTACTACCAACCCTGGCTTGTTACTACCAACCCTGGCTTGTTACTACCAACCCTGGCTTGTTACTACCAACCCTGGCTTGTTACTACCAACCCTGGCTTGTTACTACCAACCCTGGCTTGTTACTACCAACCCTGGCTTGTTACTACCAACCCTGGCTTGTTACTACCAACCCTGGCTTGTTACTACCATCCCTGGCTTGTTACTACCAACCCTGGCTTGTTACTACCATCCCTGGCTTGTTTACTACCAACCCTGGCTTGTTACTACCAACCCTGGCTTGTTACTACCAACCCTGGCTTGTTACTACCAACCCTGGCTTGTTACTACCAACCCTGGCTTGTTACTACCAACCCTGGCTTGTTACTACCAACCCTGGCTTATTACTACCAACCCTCGCTTGTTTACTACCATCCCTGGCTTGTTACTACCAACCCTGGCTTGTTTACTACCAACCCTGGCTTGTTACTACCAACCCTGGCTTGTTACTACCAACCCTGGCTTGTTACTACCAACCCTGGCTTGTTACTACCAACCCTGGCTTGTTACTACCAACCCTGGCTTGTTTACTACCAACCCTGGCTTGTTACTACCAACCCTGGCTTGTTACTACCAACCCTGGCTTGTTACTACCAACCCTGGCTTGTTACTACCAACCCTGGCTTGTTTACTACCAACCCTGGCTTGTTACTACCACCCCTGGCTTGTTTACTACCAACCCTGGCTTGTTACTACCAACCCTGGCTTGTTACTACCAACCCTGGCTTGTTACTACCAACCCTGGCTTGTTACTACCAACCCTGGCTTGTTATTACGAACCCTGGCTTGTTTACTACCAACCCTGGCTTGTTACTACCAACCCTGGCTTGTTACTACCAACCCTGGCTTGTTACTACCAACCCTGGCTTGTTACTACCATCCCTGGCTTGTTACTACCAACCCTGGCTTGTTACTACCAACCCTGGCTTGTTACTACCAGCCCTGGCTTGTTACTACCAACCCTGGCTTGTTACTACCAACCCTGGCTTGTTACTACCAACCCTGGCTTGTTACTACCAACCCTGGCTTGTTACTACCAACCCTGGCTTGTTTACAACCATCCCTGGCTTGTTTACTACCAACCCTGGTTTGTTTACTACCAACCCTGGCTTGTTACTACCAACCCTGGCTTGTTATTACCAACCCTGGCTTGTTTACAACCATCCCTGTCTTGTTTACTAGCAACCCTGGCTTGTTTACAACCATCCCTGGCTTGTTACTACCAACCCTGGCTTGTTTACTACCAACCCTGGCTTGTTACTACCAACCCTGGCTTGTTACTACCAACCCTGGCTTGTTACTACCAACCCTGGCTTGTTTACTACCAACCCTGGCTTGTTACTACCAACCCTGGCTTGTTTACTACCAACCCTGGCTTGTTACTACCAACCCTGGCTTGTTACTACCAACCCTGGCTTGTTACTACCAACCCTGGCTTGTTACTACCAACCCTGGCTTGTTATTACGAACCCTGGCTTGTTTACTACCAACCCTGGCTTGTTACTACCAACCCTGGCTTGTTACTACCAACCCTGGCTTGTTACTACCAACCCTGGCTTGTTACTACCATCCCTGGCTTGTTACTACCAACCCTGGCTTGTTACTACCAACCCTGGCTTGTTACTACCAGCCCTGGGTTGTTACTACCAACCCTGGCTTGTTACTACCAACCCTGGCTTGTTACTACCAACCCTGGCTTGTTACTACCAACCCTGGCTTGTTACTACCAACCCTGGCTTGTTTACAACCATCCCTGGCTTGTTTACTACCAACCCTGGTTTGTTTACTACCAACCCTGGCTTGTTACTACCAACCCTGGCTTGTTACTACCAACCCTGGCTTGTTTACAACCATCCCTGGCTTGTTTACTAGCAACCCTGGCTTGTTTACAACCATCCCTGGCTTGTTACTACCAACCCTGGCTTGTTTACTACCAACACTGGCTTGTTACTACCAACCCTGGCTTGTTACTACCAACCCCGGCTTGTTTACTACCATCCCTGGCTTGTTTACTACCAACCCTGGCTTGTTTACTACCAACCCTGGCTTGTTTGCTACCAACCCTGGCTTGTTTACTACCATCCCTGGCTTCTTACTACCAACCCTGGCTTGTTACTACCAACCCTGGCTTGTTTACTACCATCCCTGGCTTGTTTACTACCAACCCTGGCTTGTTTACTACCAACCCTGGCTTGTTACTACCAACCCTGGCTTGTTTACTACCATCCCTGGCTTGTTTACTACCAACCCTGGCTTGTTTACTACCAACCCTGGCTTGTTACTACCAACCCTGGCTTGTTACTACCAACCCTGGCTTGTTTACTACCATCCTGGCTTGTTTGCTACCAACCCTGGCTTGTTTACTACCATCCCTGGCTTCTTACTACCAACCCTGGCTTGTTACTACCAACCCTGGCTTGTTTACTACCATCCCTGGCTTGTTTATTAATAACCCTGGCTTGTTTACTACCAACCCTGGCTTGTTTACTACCAACCTTGGCTTGTTACTACCAACCCCGGCTTGTTACTACCAACCCTGCCTTGTTTACTACCAACAGTGGCTTGTTACTACCAACCCTGGCTTGTTTACTACCAACCCCGCCTTGCTTACTACCAACCCTGGCTTGTTACTACCAACCCTGGCGTGTTACTACCAACCCTGGCTTGTTTACTACCAACCCTGCCTTGTTTACTACCAACCCTGCCTTGTTTACTACCAACCCTGGCTTGTTTACTACCAACCCGGGCTTGTTTACTACCATCCTGGCTTGTTTAATACCAACCCTGGCTTGTTTACTACCAACCCTGGCTTGTTCACTACCAACCCTGGCTTGTTTACTACCAACCCTGGCTTGTTTACTACCAACCCTGGTTTGTTTACTACCAACCCTGGCTTGTTTACTACCAACCCTGGCTTGTTACTACCAATCCTGGCTTGTTACTACCAACCCTGGCTTGTTTACTACCAACCCTGGCTTGTTTACTACCAACCCTGGCTTGTTTACTACCATCCCTGGCTTGTTTACTACCAACCCTGGCTTGTTTACTACCATCCTGGCTTGTTTACTATCAACCCTGGCTTGTTTACTGCCAACCCTGACTTGTTTACTACCAACCCTGGCTTGTTTACTACCAACCCTGGCTTGTTTACTACCATCCTGGCTTGTTACTACCAACCCTGGCTTGTTACTACCAACCCTGGCTTGTTTACTACCAACCCTGGCTTGTTTACTACCAACCCTGGCTTGTTACTACCAACCCCGGCTTGCTACTACCAACCCTGGCTTGTTACTACCAACCCTGGCTTGTTACTACCAACCCTGGCTTGTTCCTACCAACCCTGGCTTGTTTACTACCAACCCTGGCTTGTTACTACCAACCCTGGCTTGTTTACTACCAACCCTGGCTTGTTTACTACCAACCCTGGCTTGTTACTACACGTGATAGATATTGTTAGTAATACCACCATTGTGTGGTATTGTTAATAATACCGTCATTGTGTGGTATTGTTAGTAATACCACCAGTGTGTGGTATTGTTAGTAATACCACCATTGTGTTTTATTGTTAATAATACAACCATTGTGTGGTATTGTTAGTAATACCACCATTGTGTGGTATTGTTAATAATACCACCATTGTGTGGTATAACCAACTTTTTACACTGCAAAGTTGCAGAACCAGAAAATGTACCGAGAACCTTTACTGTCAATGTCAATACAGTGAAGTTGTTAAACTACTAGGAATGTTTAAGTCCCTCGAACTGTGTCTATTGTTGGTAATCTGGACGAAAAATTTATATTATATGTTACATTGGATAATTCTGGAGGAATTGGTCTCAAATCTACACCCTGAAATCACTCCCCACAAAAGTGAAGAATTAGGGAGCATTGACATTTCAACAGTCTGACTGTCTTCAAGACCCCTGGTTGTCTTCAAGACCCCTGGTTGTCTTCAAGACCCCTGGTTGTCTTCAAGACCCCTGGTTGTCTTCAAGACCCCTGGTCTTCAAGACCCCTGGCTGTCTTCAAGATCCCTGGTTGTCTTCAAGACCCCTGGTTGTCTTCAAGACCCCTGGTCTTCAAGACCCCTGGCTGTCTTCAAGATCCCTGGTTGTCTTCAAGACCCCTGGTTGTCTTCAAGACCCCTGGCCTTCAAGACCCCTGGTTGTCTTCAAGATCCCTGGTTGCCTTCAAGACCCCTGGTTGTCTTCAAGACCCCTGGCTGTCTTCAAGATCCCTGGTTGCCTTCAAGACCCCTGGTTGTCTTCAAGACCCCTGGTCTTCAAGACCCCTGGCTGTCTTCAAGATCCCTGGTTGTCTTCAATACCCCTGGTTGTCTTCAAGACCCCTGGTCTTCAAGACCCCTGGCTGTCTTCAAGATCCCTGGTTGTCTTCAAGACCCCTGGTCTTCAAGACCCCTGGCTGTCTTCAAGACCCCTGGTTGTCTTCAAGACCCCTGGCTGTCTTCAAGACCCCTGGTTGTCTTCAAGACCACTGGCTGTCTTCAAGACGCCTGGTTATCTTCAAGACCCCTGGTTGTCTTCAAGACCCCTGGCTGTCTTCAAGACCCCTGGCTGTCTTCAAGACCCCTGGTTATCTTCAAGACCCCTGGTTGTCTTCAAGACCCCTGGTCTTTAAGACCCCTGGCTGTCTTCAAGATCCCTGGTTGTCTTCAAGACCCCTGGTTGTCTTCAAGACCCCTGGTCTTCAAGACCCCTGGCTGTCTTCAAGATCCCTGGTTGTCTTCAAGTCCCCTGGTTGTCTTCAAGACCCCTGGTCTTCAAGACCCCTGGCTGTCTTCAAGATCCCTGGTTGTCTTCAAGACCCCTGGTCTTCAAGACCCCTGGTCTTCAAGACCCCTGGCTGTCTTCAAGACCCCTGGTTGTCTTGAAGACCCCTGGCTGTCTTCAAGACCCCTGGTTGTCTTCAAGACCCCTGGCTGTCTTCAAGACCCCTGGTTATCTTCAAGACCCCTGGTTGTCTTCAAGACCCCTGGTCTTCAAGACCCCTGGCTGTCTTCAAGATCCCTGGTTGTCTTCAAGACCCCTGGTTGTCTTCAAGACCCCTGGTCTTCAAGACCCCTGGCTGTCTTCAAGATCCTGGTTGTCTTCAAGACCCCTGGCTGTCTTCAAGATCCCTGGTTGTCTTCAAGACCCCTGGTCTTCAAGACCCCTGGCTGTCTTCAAGACCCCTAGTTGTCTTCAAGACCCCTGGCTGTCTTCAAGACCCCTGGTTATCTTCAAGACCCCTGGTTGTCTTCAAGACCCGTGGTTGTCTTCAAGACCCCTGGCTGTCTTCAAGACCCCTGGTTATCTTCAAGACCCCTGGTTGTCTTCAAGACCCCTGGCTGTCTTCAAGACCCCTGGTTGTCTTCAAGACCCCTGGCTGTCTTCAAGACCCCTGGTTATCTTCAAGACCCCTGGTTGTCTTCAAGACCCCTGGCTGTCTTCAAGACCCCTGGTTGTCTTCAAGACCCCTGGCTGTCTTCAAGACCCCTGGTTATCTTCAAGACCCCTGGTTGTCTTCAAGACCCCTGGTCTTCAAGACCCCTGGCTGTCTTCAAGATCCCTGGTTGTCTTCAAGACCCCTGGTTGTCTTCAAGACCCCTGGTCTTCAAGACCCCTGGCTGTCTTCAAGATCCTGGTTGTCTTCAAGACCCCTGGCTGTCTTCAAGATCCCTGGTTGTCTTCAAGACCCCTGGTCTTCAAGACCCCTGGCTGTCTTCAAGACCCCTAGTTGTCTTCAAGACCCCTGGCTGTCTTCAAGACCCCTGGTTATCTTCAAGACCCCTGGTTGTCTTCAAGACCCCTGGTTGTCTTCAAGACCCCTGGCTGTCTTCAAGACCCCTGGTTATCTTCAAGACCCCTGGTTGTCTTCAAGACCCCTGGCTGTCTTCAAGACCCCTGGTTGTCTTCAAGACCCCTGGCTGTCTTCAAGACCCCTGGTTATCTTCAAGACCCCTGGTTGTCTTCAAGACCCCTGGCTGTCTTCAAGACCCCTGGTTGTCTTCAAGACCCCTGGCTGTCTTCAAGACCCCTGGTTATCTTCAAGACCCCTGGCTGTCTTCAAGATCCCAGGTTATCTTCAAGACCCCTGGTTGTCTTCAAGACCCCTGGTTGTCTTCAAGACCCCTGGTTGTCTTCAAGACCCCTGGCTGTCTTCAAGAGGGAGCTGGACAGACACCTAAAGTCAGTACCTGACCAGCCAGGCTGTGATTCCTGCAGTGGTGTATGTGCGGCCAGCATTAACAGCCTGGTTGATCAGGTCCTGGTCCACCAAGAGGCCTGGTCATGGACCGGTCCGTGGGGGCATTGACCCCTGAAACACCCTCCAGGTATACTCCTTTCATGCATACCTGGAGGGTGTCTCGAGGACCAACACCCCCGTGGCCCGGTTAATGACCAGGCCTCGCGGTGGATCAGGGCCTGATCAACCAGGCTGTTACTGCTGGCCGCATGTAGACTGGCGTATGAACCACAGCCCTGCTGCTCAGGTACTGACTTTTGGTGCCTGTCCAGGGCCTTCTTGAAGATAGTCAGGGATCAATTGGTAATCCACTTTATGTATGCTGGGAAGCAGTTGAACAGCGTTGGGCCCCTGACACTTATTGTGTTGTCTCTTAGTGTACCAAAAGGCACCCCTGCTCTTCATTGGGGAATTACCAATAGGCTTCCAGCTGCCTTTAAAAGAGAACTTTATAAATCCACGAAGTTAGTTCCTAATCAGCCAGGCTGTGGTGCATACTATATACTGGAGTGTGTGAAGCTAGCACCAACAGCCTGGATGATCAGACCATCATTCTGGACGTATCGGGGGGGGGGATGACCCCTCGAAATATTCAGGTAACTTTTAGGTCAGGCATCTATGAAGGACTTGATTTAATTTCTTACTTAAGCCGCAGGGATAAATGAAGCAGCAGAGAGAGAGAGAGAGAGAGAGAGCCAGCAGAGCACACACACACACACACACACACACACACACACACACACACACACACACACACACACACACACACACACACACACACATAAGAACATAAGAACATAAGAACGAAGGAACACTGCAGAAGGCCTACTGGCCCATGCGAGGCAGGTCCAAGTCCCTACCGGCTTAAGCCAATGCACCCAACCTAGTCAGGTCAGGTCACACTGACTTAAGGGAGGAACACGGCAACCGACCTGTTAGCACAAGCTATCAGGTCTAACTCACACCCACCCACATCTACTCATGTATTTATCCAACCTATTTTTAAAGCTACACAACGTTCTGGCCTCTATAACGGTACTTGGGAGTTTGTTCCACTCATCCACAACTCTATTACCAAACCAGTACTTTCCTATATCCCTCCTGAATCTGAATTTTTCCAACTTAAAACCATTGCTGCGAGTCCTGTCTAGGCTAGATATTTTCAGCACACTATTTACATCCCCTTTATTTATTCCTGTCTTCCACTTATAAACCTCAATCATATCCCCCCTAATTCTACGTCTTTCTAGAGAGTGCAGTTTCAGGGCCCTTAGTCTATCCTCATAGGGAAGGTTTCTGATACATGGGATCATCTTTGTCATCCTCCTTTGTACATTTTCCAGAGAATTTATATCCATTCTGTAATACGGTGACCAAAACTGTGCAGCATAATCTAAATGAGGCCTAACCAAGGATGTATAGAGTTGAAGAACAACCTGAGGACTCCTATTATTTATGCTTCTTGATATGAAGCCAAGGATTCTATTAGCTTTATTGCGAACACTTATGCACTGTTGTCTTGGTTTCAGATTACTGCTAACCAGAACTCCTAAATCTTTTTCGCAATCCGTAATATTAAGATCTACATTATTTAGTTTATATGTGGCATGGTTATTGTCCTGTCCAACATTTAGAACTTTGCATTTGTCTATATTAAACTGCATCTGCCACTTCTCCGACCACTGCATCAGTCTATTCAAATCTTCCTGGAGTGCTCGAATGTCCTCGTCAGAATGAATTCGACGGCCTATTTTGGTGTCATCGGCAAACTTGCCGATGTCGCTCTTTATGCCCTCATCTATGTCGTTTATGTAGATTGTGAACAGCAGGGGGCCCAACACTGACCCCTGTGGAACACCGCTCGTGACGCTTCCCCACTCTGATTTCTCCCCATTTATGCAAACTCTCTGCTGCCTATTTGTCAACCATGCCTCTATCCAGGAAAAAATTTCTCCTCCTATTCCACACACACACATACACACACACACACACACACACACACACACACACACACACACACACACACACACATACACACACACACACACACACACATACACACACACACACACACACACACACACACACACACACACACACACATACACACACACACACACACACACACACACACACACACACACACATACACACACACACACACACACACACACACACACACACACACACACACACACACACACACACACACACACACACACACACACACACACACACACACACACACACACACACACACACACACACACACACACACACACAGGGACCTACATATATGCTAAGTAATATAATATAATATTGAAGGAACATTTACCTGTAGTGATGGAGAAAATACTAACTGCTTAATACTTGCTATAGACAGGTCTTCAATCTAGAGAGACAGAGAGAGAAATATATATATAAACAACACCTAGGGTGGTCACTATAGCAAGGCAAGCAATATATACCCTGGTAAGCCAAGTCTCATAGTATATACCCAGCAACCCAAGCCTAGCACTATATACCCAGCAACCCAAGCCTAGCAATATATACCCAGCAACCCAAGCCTAGCACTATATACCCAGCAACCCAAGCCTAGCACTATATACCCAGCAACCCAAGCCTAGCACTATATACCCAGCAACCCAAGCCTAGCAATATATACCCAGCAACCCAAGCCTAGCAATATATACCCAGCAACCCAAGCCTAGCACTATATACCCAGCAACCCAAGCCTAGCAATATATACCCAGCAACCCAAGCCTAGCAATATATACCAGCAACCCAAGCCTAGCAGTATGTACCCAGCAACCCAAGCCTAGCACTATATACCCAGCAACCCAAGCCTAGCACTATATACCCAGCAACCCAAGCCTAGCACTATATACCCAGCAACCCAAGCCTAGCACTATATACCCAGCAACCCAAGCCTAGCACTATATACCCAGCAACCCAAGCCTAGCAATATATACCCAGCAACCCAAGCCTAGCAATATATACCCAGCAACCCAAGCCTAGCACTATATACCCAGCAACCCAAGCCTAGCAATATATACCCAGCAACCCAAGCCTAGCAATATATACCCAGCAACCCAAGCCTAGCACTATATACCCAGCAACCCAAGCCTAGCACTATATACCCAGCAACCCAAGCCTAGCAATATATACCCAGCAACCCAAGCCTAGCACTATATACCCAGCAACCCAAGCCTAGCAATATATACCCAGCAACCCAAGCCTAGCACTATATACCCAGCAACCCAAGCCTAGAAATATGCCTAGCAATATATACCCAGCAACCCAAGCCTAGCACTATATACCCAGCAACCCAAGCCTAGCACTATATACCCAGCAACCCAAACCTAGCAATATATACCCAGCAACCCAAGCCTAGCACTATATACCCAGCAACCCAAGCCTAGCACTATATACCCAGCAACCCAAGCCTAGCACTATATACCCAGCAACCCAAGCCTAGCAATATATACCCAGCAACCCAAGCCTAGCAATATATACCCAGCAACCCAAGCCTAGCAATATGTACCCAGCAACCCAAGCCTAGCAATATGTACCCAGCAACCCAAGCCTAGCAATATATACCCAGCAACCCAAGCCTAGCAATATGTACCCAGCAACCCAAGCCTAGCAATATATACCCAGCAACCCAAGCCTAGCAATATATACCCAGCAACCCAAGCCTAGCAATATGTACCCAGCAACCCAAGCCTAGCAATATGTACCCAGCAACCCAAGCCTAGCACTATATACCCAGCAACCCAAGCCTAGCAATATGTACCCAGCAACCCAAGCCTAGCAATATGTACCCAGCAACCCAAGCCTAGCACTATATACCCAGCAACCCAAGCCTAGCACTATATACCCAGCAACCCAAGCCTAGCACTATATACCCAGCAACCCAAGCCTAGCACTATATACCCAGTAACCCAAGCCTAGAAATATACCCAAGCATCCCAATCCTAACAATATATACCCAAACAAAGCTCTAGGCCTTTCGTGTTGCAATCAGTACATCATCAGGAGCTTGCAATGTTGCAGAAAAAGGAAGATTTCCAAGCAAATGCTTTCAAGCTCCTGATGATTTATTGATTACACGACGAGAGGCCAAGAGCTGTCATTCAACTCCCCCGTTAGTATTATATATTTCATGTGTTAATAATACCAGAGGATATAACGACATGCATATATAACTACATTATCTATGTTGCTATATCATTATATATGCATCTGAATAATGTATTTACCTATCTGATATATTTATCTGGCTGTACCTCACACTACAGCCTGGCTGATCAGGAACTTAGAGGAACTTACCAAGTTCCAACTCAGACAAATGGTTCAGAGAACCGAAAAGTTGATAAATTAGACATATGTGCAACACTTGGGTATCTTTACTGAAGAAACGTTTCGCCACACAGTGGCTTCATCAGTCCAAAGAAGAATGGTGAAAGACCAGAAGGAGTTTGAGGTAATCAGTCCCTCAGACTGCACTGTTGATAACGTAGACACATGTGCCACAGTTGGGTATCTTTGTTGTTGAAAAATTTAACATACAAAGTAGGCTTCTTCAGTCAAATAGAGAGGCAGCAGGTGTAGTCGATAATCAGTCCATCAACCTTTTAGAAATAGCACTTGAGGTGGTCAGTCCCTCAGCCCGGAGAAGAGTTCATTTCACTACTACACCTGTTGTCGCAGTATTAGACTGAAGAAACCAACTGTTTGGGCGAAACGTTTCATCAATAAAGATACCCAATTGGTAGACATGTGTCTAATATACCAACTTGTCGGTTCTCTGAGCCGTTTATGGTTTATCAATGGTTCCTCTAATGTAACTTAATAAATAAAGTTTGCAAGACCCTCCAATAGCTTCCAATGGAACTTTATATGTGATTTAGAGGAGAGTTGACAAGTTCCTTGAGTTTGTGATCAGCCAGACTGTTGTGTCTGTCACTGGGCACTGAGTCAAGTGTGTAAACATCAGGTGTATACCAAGACCAGCAAGTGCCAGGTGGGGGCCAGGTGGGGGGCAGGTGGGGGCCAGGTGGGGGCCGGGTGGGGGCGCGGTGGGGGCCTGGTGGGGGCCAGGTGGGGGCCAGGTGGGGGCCAAGTGGGGCCAGGTGGGGGCCCGGTGGGGGCCAGGTGGGGGCCAGGTGGGGGCCAGGTGGGGCCAGGGGGGGGCCCGGTGGGGGCCCGGTGGGGGCCAGGTGGGGACCAGGTGGGGGCCAGGTGGGGCCAGGTAAGGGCCAGGTGGGGGCCAAGTGGGGCCAGGTGGGGGCCAGGTGGGGGCCAGGTGAGGCCAGGAGAGGGCCAGATGGTCCAGCTGGATGTTCCCCCTTTAAGTTGGCACTGGGTCTGTGTGACCCACCCGAATGTTGCCTAAACTGTGGCCACTCTCACTTCACTCTCACTTCACTTTCACTTCACTTTCACTCTCACTTCACTTTCACTTCACTTTCACTTCACTTTCACTTCACTCTCACTTCACTTTCACTTCACTCTCACTTCACTCTCACTTCACTCTCACTTCACTCTCACTTAACTCTCACTTCACTCTCACTTCACTTTCACTTCACTTTCACTTCACTCTCACTTAACTCTCACTTCACTCTCACTTCACTTTCACTTCACTTTCACTTCACTCTCACTTAACTCTCACTTCACTCTCACTTCACTCTCACTTCACTCTCACTTAACTCTCACTTCACTTTCACTTCACTCTCACTTCACTCTCACTTCACTCTCACTTCACTCTCACTTCACTCTCACTTAACTCTCACTTCACTCTCACTTCACTTTCACTTCACTTTCACTTCACTCTCACTTCACTTTCACTTCACTCTCACTTCACTCTCACCTCACTCTCCCTTGAACACTAACCACAACTACCAACACAACCACCACAAGAAACATTCGACTGTAACCAGCACTACCACTACTACAGTCATCATAATCAGTACCTCCAACACAATCATTTACCTACCCTCCACCACCACCAACAATCACAATCATTTACCTACCCTCCACCACCACCAACAATCACAATCATTTACCTACCCTCCACCACCACCAACAATCACAATCATTTACCTACCCTCCACCACCACCAACAATCACAATCATTTACCTACCCTCCATCACCACGAACAATCACAATCATTTACCTACCTTCCATCACCACGAACAATCACAATCGTTTACCTACCCTCCATCACCACCAACAATCACAATCATTTACCTACCCTCCATCACCACCAACAATCACAATCATTTACCTACCCTCCATCACCACCAACAATCACAATCATTTACCTACCCTCCATCACCACCAACAATCACAATCATTTACCTACCCTCCACCACCACCAACAATCACAATCATTTACCTACCCTCCATCACCACCAACAATCACAATCATTTACCTACCTTCCATCACCACGAACAATCACAATCGTTTACCTACCCTCCATCACCAACAATCACAATCATTTACCTACCCTCCATCACCACCAACAATCACAATCATTTACCTACCCTCCATCACCAACAATCACAATCATTTACCTACCCTCCATCACCACCAACAATCACAATCATTTACCTAACTTCCATCACCACCAACAATCACAATCATTTACCTAACTTCCATCACCACCAACAATCACAATCATTTACCTACCCTCCATCACCACCAACAATCACAATCATTTACCTACCCTCCATCACCACCAACAATCACAATCATTTACCTACCCTCCACCACCAACAATCACAATCATTTACCTACCCTCCACCACCACCAACAATCACAATCATTTACCTACCCTCCATCACCACCAACAATCACAATCATTTACCTACCCTCCATCACCACCAACAATCACAATCATTTACCTACCCTCCATCACCACCAACAATCACAATCATTTACCTACCCTCCATCACCACCAACAATACAATCATTTACCTACCCTCCATCACCACCAACAATCACAATCATTTACCTACCCTCCATCACCACCAACAATCACAATCACCCCATCACTCAATATTATATTGGTACACAGAACCCACAAGTTTATCAGCAAGACACTTGTACAACAGTAGGCCTACACAGTAGGCTTCTTCAGTCGAGTACATAGGCAGCAGAAGCAGTAGAGATACAGAGGCGATGTCATCAGTCCATCACCCTTGAAGATGTAGTTTTTGAGGTGGTCAGTCCCTCAAATATTATTTTTCCAAGGTTGATGGACTGATTGCATCATTTCACTACTACACCTGCTGCCTCTGTATTTGACTGAAGAAGTCTACTGTGTGGGCGAAATGTTTCAACAAAAAAGTTACCCAACTGTTGACTATGTATCTTAATCTTCATGTTATCAGTATTTTATACCTTTATCAGTCTAACAGGTTGGGCTGGTAAACCAGCGGAAGGTTTCGGTAATAAGACACAAAGCCCCAATCGTCACATAACTAAGACCAGTGAGGATAAACTTGACCGTTTCTCCTGACAAACAAAACGCCAGACGTTGAGTCCTAGAAGAGTCTTTCCACAACTCAACCTCATCCTTAAGCGGCACGTAAATTCCCTTGTCTTCTAATAACATATTCATTTTTCACCTATAATCTACCTTGTCCATAATTACCGTATTTCGCGGCTTATTAGGCGCATGTTTTTTTTAATAAAATGTCTCCAAAAACCACCATGTGTCCTATAAACCGAAGGTTAGTGACTGGAGGTACAAGTCTGGGGTGTGAGGTGGGCTGTAGCTCTCTCAGTTACGTCCGATGTCGAACCACTGAAACTAAAACAAGTCTTACAAGTCGCGTCTTATAAGCCGCGAAATACGATACTATCGCATTTGCTTTGTTTCGTAAGGTGAAGTCCAGGAACTTTCCTTAATTCATGGCATAACTTAACAAATATTTGATGACAACTGTGTTGCAGAGGTGTGAGCACAACTCACACCTCTGCACAATATCTTGGTGAATCACCAGTACTATTAGGTACCAGCATAACTTCAAAAAGATAAAAAATATATCAATATTTTGGGTTTGCTTTACATATGGACAGCTAGAGATGGAATTCTATACCCCAATTATTTACTTCCCAGGTTAAGAATCCCTGTGTTAAAGATTCCTGGGGTCATGACCCCTGCGGCCCGATCTCAGACCAGGTCATGAAGATATCTCTTGTTTCCCAGGAGTTGCACCTGCAATGTTTGCCCACACGTTAGCCTGCAGTGTTTGCCCACACGTTAGCCTGCAGTGTTTGTCTAAACGTTAGCCTGCAGTGTTTGCCCACACGTTAGCCTGCAGTGTTTGCCTACACGTTAGCCTGCAGTGTTTGCCTACACGTTAGCCTGCAGTGTTTGCCCACACGTTAGCCTGCAGTGTTTGCCCACACGTTAGCCTGCAGTGTTTGCCCACACGTTAGCCTGCAATGTTTGCCCACACGTTAGCCTGCAGTGTTTGCCTACACATTAGCCTGCAGAGTTTGCCTACACGTTAGCCTGCAGTGTTTGCCCACACGTTAGCCTGCAGTGTTTGCCTACACGTTAGCCTGCATTGTTTGCCTACACATTAGCCTGCAGAGTTTGCCTACACGTTAGCCTGCAGTGTTTGCCTACACGTTAGCCTACAGTGTTTGCCTACACGTTAGCCTGCAGTGTTTGCCCACACGTTAGCCTGCAGTGTTTGCCTACACGTTAGCCTGCAGTGTTTGCAGTGTTTGGCCACACGTTAGCCTGCAGTGTTTGCATACACGTTAGCCTGCAGAGTTTGCCTACACGTTAGCCTGCAGTGTTTGCCCACACGTTAGCCTGCAGTGTTTGCCCACACGTTAGCCTGCAGTGTTTGCCCACACGTTAGCCTGCAATGTTTGCCCACACGTTAGCCTGCAGTGTTTGCCTACACATTAGCCTGCAGAGTTTGCCTACACGTTAGCCTGCAGTGTTTGCCCACACGTTAGCCTGCAGTGTTTGCCTACACGTTAGCCTGCATTGTTTGCCTACACATTAGCCTGCAGAGTTTGCCTACACGTTAGCCTGCAGTGTTTGCCTACACGTTAGCCTACAGTGTTTGCCTACACGTTAGCCTGCAGTGTTTGCCCACACGTTAGCCTGCAGTGTTTGCCTACACGTTAGCCTGCAGTGTTTGCAGTGTTTGGCCACACGTTAGCCTGCAGTGTTTGCATACACGTTAGCCTGCAGTGTTTGTCTACACGTTAGCCTGCAGTGTTTGCCTACACGTTAGCCTGCAGTGTTTCCCTACACGTTAGCCTGCAGTGTTTGTCTACACGTTAGTCTGCAGTGTTTGCCTACACGTTAGCCTGCAATGTTTGCCCACACGTTAGCCTGCATTGTTTGCCTACACGTTAGCCTGCAGTGTTTGCCCACACGTTAGCCAGCAGTGTTTGCCCACACGTTAGCCTGCAGTGTTTGCCTACAAGTTAGCCAGCAGTGTTTGCCTACAAGTTAGCCTGCAGTGTTTGCCTACACGTTAGCCTGCAGTGTTTCCTTACACGTTAGCCTGCAATGTTTGCCCACACGTTAGCCTGCAGTGTTTGCAGTGTTTGCCTACACGTTAGCCTGCAGTGTTTGCCCACACGTTAGCCTGCAGTGTTTGCAGTGTTTGCCTACACGTTAGCCTGCAGTGTTTGCCTACACATTAGCCTGCAGTGTTTGCCTACACATTAGCCTGCAGTGTTTGCCTACACATTAGCCTGCAGTGTTTGCCTACACATTAGACTGCAGTGTTTGCCTACACATTAGCCTGCAGTGTTTGCCTATACATTAGCCTGCAGTGTTTGCCTACACGTTAGCCAGCAGTGTTTGCCTACACATTAGCCTGCAGTGTTTGCAGTGTTTGCCTACACGTTAGCCTGCAGTGTTTGCCTACACATTAGCCTGCAGTGTTTGCCTTCACATTAGCCTGCAGTGTTTGCCTTCACATTAGCCTGCAGTGTTTGCCTACACATTAGCCTGCAGTGTTTGCCTACACATTAGCCTGCAATGTTTGCCTACACATTAGCCTGCAGTGTTTGCCTATACATTAGCCTGCAGTGTTTGCCTACACGTTAGCCAGCAGTGTTTGCCTACACGTTAGCCTGCAGTGTTTGCCTACACGTTAGCCTGCAGTGTTTGCCTACACGTTAGCCTGCAGTGTTTGCCTACACATTAGCCTGCAGTGTTTGCTTACACATTAGACTGCAGTGTTTGCCTACACATTAGCCTGCAGTGTTTGCCTACACATTAGCCTGCAGTGTTTGCCTACACGTTAGCCAGCAGTGTTTGCCTACACATTAGCCTGCAGTGTTTGCCTACACGTTAGCCAGCAGTGTTTGCCTACACGCTAGCCAGCAGTGTTTGCCTACACGTTAGCCAGCAGTGTTTACCTACACGTTAGCCTGCAGTGTTTGTCAAGTTGAGGAGAGTTGAGAGGTTAAGTCTAACATGTGAAGAGGGAAGTTAACAGCACCAGAAAACACTCTCAACTTTCCCCTACTTGTCCAGCATCATTATAACTTCCCAGGAGTCACGCTACAATGTCTCATGCACATCATGCCGCTGCTCTCTGCTCCTATATATACCCCACTCTCTCCTATATCTCATTCTTCTTCTTCTTATGACCAGAGCTTTGGTAAGATGGGTAAGGAAGAAGGATGGGTAAGGATAGAAATATTGGAAAAGGATGGGAGAGGGGGAGAGAGGTAGGATATAAAAGGTAAGTGGCCCAACCACTTTGGTGTAATTTAAAAAGTGTATGTGGAATAATAAAATATTCTTGAAGGGGTATAATACTAACCCATCAGAGTCACATAGATATAACACATATATAAGTACATGACTCTGAATTGGTAGTAATTATACAAGTTGCAAATGCTTTTTTTTGCGATTGCACAACGGATATTTTAACGACAATGAAGGCAATAATTTTCTGGCCAGTTTATAAAGAATTACTTGACACAGTAGCTTCTTACAAGGTGGTGTCCCGCCATAGTAAATGTAGCATAATTTTAACAGTAGAATGTTGTACAAGATGTCTCCCTAATTGGGGGCGATGATTTTCTCAGTAAACATAGAAGGGTTCTGGTGTTAACCAATCATCTTCATCTGCAGGGAGGTTGCTCAAGATCATTGGTCGATGGTAATCGTCTTTATGGATAAAACGACGGACCCTCTGTGGGAGAGTCATTCTTTGAGTCCTGTGAGGAGGAGTATTGATGATATAATCCGTGGTATTTTCAACTTGGAGAGGATGTTCTCTATCTGGCATGTATAGTTCTTGCATCGCAGCTGTCTCATTCAAGAGTATAACATCAAGATTGTAATTATGTAGTTCAACCTCAAGGAGGTAACGGTTATTAAAGAAATGTTGAACATTAAGTTGGAAACTTGTAATCCCCATTATTTCTTGCACTTGGCACGTGTACTGCGGTCTGAACGTCAGCAAGTAATGTCATGTTTGGTATCCACACTATCACTGCTGGACTCGTCAAGGGGAGGAGGGAAGTTCTGCGTAGTTGCTTGTGTATTAAAAGTGTCATCATCCTCACAAGAATTGGTAATATTAACACAATCATTAGAGTCATTAGAGTCATCATCATAAAACTGAGGTGAGATATACTCAGTTTCAGGAAGCAGAGGCTCGTGAGAGTTAACGGGAGACTGTGGAGCCTCCAAGGGAAAATTTGGTAGGCCAGGTGAATTACCCTGGGAAAGTTCCTGTTCAACAGGATCAGCTGCAATAGCGGAAGAGTAAGTACCAATCTTGGGGCATCGTTGGGGTCAGGTATTGACTCATATATGTGTAATTATATCTCAGTATATGTGTAATTACATATTTGTTGTTATAGCAGCAATACTTTGGCTCTAGATGCCCCCACATCTTCAGTGTTTATATAATCTGCCATCATCACGTCATCTAGAACTCTACGGTGCTCTACTTGCTTCCTTGAGATCGTAAACATATTTCCTAAGCTCCCTGCGTCTCATCTGGGCTTTCAGTTGTCGTCCTGTCTTATCTTATCCGCGTGTAACTTTATCCATATATCATCATCTGTTTATAGGTTCAGGAGTGTTGCTTTACCACTGGTGTTACACTGACAGTATTAACAGGAGTGTTGCTATACCACTGGTGTTACACTGACAGTATTAACAGGAGTGTTGCTATACCACTGGTGTTACACTGACAGTATTAACAGGAGTGTTGCTATACCACTGTTGTTACACTGACAGTATAAACAGGAGTGTTGCTATACCACTGTTGTTACACTGACAGTATAAACAGGAGTGTTGCTATACCACTGGTGTTACACTGACAGTATAAACAGGAGTGTTGCTATACCACTGGTGTTACACTGACAGTATTAACAGGAGTGTTGCTATACCACTGGTGTTACACTGACAGTATTAACAGGAGTGTTACTTTACCACTGGTGTTACACTGACAGTATTAACAGGAGTGTTACTTTACCACTGGTGTTACACTGACAGTATTAACAGGAGTGTTACTTTACCACTGGTGTTACACTGACAGTATTAACAGGAGTGTTACTTTACCACTGTTGTTACACTGACAGTATTAACAGGAGAGGTGTTATTTACGAGGCAGGCAAACACTAACACACATAACTAAACCCACATGTTGCAAGTGGAAACTAGTATCATTTCGGTTCATTCCTGGTCTATTATCAAGTTCCTCACGACTTGATAGACTCAAATATTGACTAATTTCCACTGTGTGCATTACCTGTGAATTGTTAAGAGTCAAGGTACTTAGATTCCGCCTTTCCAGCAGTAGTTCTCAAACCTTTTAGTATGAAAGTGCCAATTGGAAAAAGGAAAATTTTGTAATAGTTGACACTGGTAATTATGGAGACCTGGTCACAGACCGAGTCGCAGGGGCGTTGACATCCGAAACTCTCTCCAGGTATACTGCGCAGTATGGAACCTACACAAAAGTGAATTCACAATTTCACGTGAGGGCCGTATCCATTACCTAGGAGGGCCACGTGCGGCCCTCGGACCGCAGGTCGGGGACCCCTGGTCTACACTATAAAAAGGCTTCTATCTTTATAAGAAATCATTGACATTGGCATCAGAACACCTGACGTCTGCCAGGCAGAACACTGACATCAGAATACCTGACGTCTGCCAGGCAGAACACTGACATCAGAATACCTGACGTCTGCCAGGCAGAACACTGACATCAGAATACCTGACGTCTGCCAGGCAGAACACTGACATCAGAACACAAGAGAGCACCAGGTACTTACCATCTGTACACAGAGAAGGGATCCCTGTCTTCATCCTAGCTTATCTGTCAAAGGAAAATACAAACATCAATACACAGAAACTGATATTATTATTCTTATCTCTCAAACAAAAATAGTCACACACACACACACACACACACACACACACACACACACACACACACACACACACAAGGTTAGTTCCAGAGCTAAGGGAAATGTCCTACGAAGGAAGGTTAAGGGAACTCGGCCTGACGACACTGGAGGACAGGAGGGTCAGGGGAGACATGATAACGACAGATAAAATGCTGCGTGGAATAGACGAGGTGGACAGAGGCAGGATGTTCCAGAGATGGGATACAGAAACAAGGGGTCAATCTTGGAAGCTGAAGACCCAGATGAGTCAAAGAGATGTTAGGAAGTATTTCTTCAGTCATAGAGTTGTCAGGAAGTGGAATAGCCTAGAAAGTGACGTAGTGGAGGCAGGAACCATACATAGCTTTAAGATGAGGTATGATAAAGCTCATGGAGCAGGGAGAGAGAGAGAGAAAGGACCTAGTAGCATTAAGTGAAAAAGCGGGGCCAGGAGCTAAGACTCGACCCCTGCAACCACAAATAGGTGAGTACACACACACACACACACACACACACACACACACACACACACACACACACCCACACACACACACACACACACACACACACATACACACACACACATATATATATATATATGAATGAGTGAGAGAGTCATGAAACAAGTCAGGTGTTTCAGCACTGGACATAAAGATGAATTTCGTGATAATTCCCATTGTCTCTTGTATCGAGGCGGCAAATGTTGTTAGCACAATATACAAGAATTCTGACATTTGCATTGTAAATGACAGCCCAGCCTGGCGGCTGACATCACAGGCTGACGCTCAGAAATTATATACAAAGTGAAGGAGAGAGTAACATCCTTCACGGCCAGGAGTGCCCCCTCTTATCTCTCGTTCTCACAGAAAGAAAACGAGAACCTCTGAGACCTTACTGAAATGTGTGTCGTCCTGTCCACAGAGTTTTCTAAGTGTTCTCAATGAGAGAGAGAGAGAGAGAGAGAGAGAGAGAGAGAGAGAGATTGTATCTCCACTAGAGAGGCAGCTAGCTTGTATCTCCACTAGAGAGGCAGCTAGCTTGTATCTCCACTAGAAAGGCAGCTAGTTTGTATCTCCAATAGAAAGGCAGCTAGCTTGTATCTCCACTAGAGAGGCAGCTAGCTTGTATCTCCACTAGAGAGGCAGCTAGCTTGTATCTCCACTAGAGAGGCAGCTAGCTTGTATCTCCACTAGAGAGGCAGCTAGCTTGTATCTCCACAAGAGAGGCAGCTAGCTTGTATCTCCACTAGAAAGGCAGCTAGCTTGTATCTCCACTAGAGAGGCAGCTAGCTTGTATCTCCACAAGAGAGGCAGCTAGCTTGTATCTCCACTAGAAAGGCAGCTAGCTTGTATCTCCACTAGAGAGGCAGCTAGCTTTTATCTCCACTAGAGAGGCAGCTAGCTTGTATCTCCACAAGAGAGGCAGCTAGCTTGTATCTCCACTAGAGAGGCAGCTAGCTTGTATTTCCACTAGAGAGGCAGCTAGCTTGTATCTCCACTAGAGAGGCAGCTAGCTTGTATCTTCAAAAGAGAGGCAGCTAGCTTGTATCTCCACTAGAGAGGCAGCTAGCTTGTATCTCCACTAGAGAGGCAGCTAGCTTGTATCTCCACTAGAGAGGCAGCTAGCTTGTACCTCCACTAGAGAGGCAGCTAGCTTGTATCTCCACTAGAGAGGCAGCTAGCTTGTATCTCCACGAGAGGCAGCTAGCTTGCATCTCCACTAGAGAGGCAGCTAGCTTGTATCTCCACTAGAAAGGCAGCTAGCTTGTATCTCCACTAGAGAGGCAGCTAACTTGTATCTCCACTAGAGAGGCAGCTAGCTTGTATCTCCACAAGAGAGGCAGCTAGCTTGTAACTCCACTAGAGAGGCAGCTAGCTTGTATCTCCACTAGAGAGGCAGCTAGCTTGTATCTCCACTAGAGAGGCAGCTTGCTTGTATCTCCACTAGAGAGGCAGCTAGCTTGTATCTCCACTAGAGGCAGCTAGTTTGTATCTCCACTAGAGAAGCAGCTAGCTTGTATCTCCACTAGGGAGGCAGCTAGCTTGTATCTCTACTAGAGAGGCAGCTAGCTTGTATCTCCACAAGAGAGGCAGCTAGCTTGTATCTCCACTAGAGAGGCAGCTAGCTTGTATCTCCACTAGAGAGGCAGCTAGCTTGTATCTCCACTAGAGAAGCAGCTAGCTTGTATCTCCACTAGAGAGGCAGCTAGCTTGTATCTCCACAAGAGAGGCAGCTAGCTTGTATCTCCACTAGAGAGGCAGCTAGCTTGTATCTCCACTAGAGAGGCAGCTAGCTTGTATCTCCACTAGAGAGGCAGCTAGCTTGTATCTCCACAAAAGAGGCAGCTAGCTTGTATCTCCACTAGAGGCAGCTAGTTTGTATCTCCACTAGAGAGGCAGCTAGCTTGTATCTCCACTAGGGAGGCAGCTAGCTTGTATCTCCACTAGAGAGGCAGCTAGCTTGTATCTCCACAAGAGAGGCAGCTAGCTTGTATCTCCACTAGAGAGGCAGCTAGCTTGTATCTCCACTAGAGAGGCAGCTAGCTTGTATCTCCACTAGAGAGGCAGCTAGCTTGTATCTCCACAAGAGAGGCAGCTAGCTTGTATCTCCACTAGAGGCAGCTAGTTTGTATCTCCACTAGAGAGGCAGCTAGCTTGTATCTCCACTAGGGAGGCAGCTAGCTTGTATCTCCACCAGAGAGGCAGCTAGCTTGTATCTCCACAAGAGAGGCAGCTAGCTTGTATCTCCACTAGAGAGGCAGCTAGCTTGTATCTCCACCAGAGAGGCAGCTAGCTTGTATCTAAACTAGAGAGGCAGCTAGCTTGTATCTCCACTAGAGGCAGCTAGCTTGTATCTCCACAAGAGAGGCAGCTAGCTTGTATCTCCACTAGAGAGGCAGCTAGCTTGTATTTCCACTAGAGAGGCAGATAGCTTGTATCTCCACTAGAGAGGCAGCTAGCTTGTATCTCCACTAGAGAGGCAGCTAGCTTGTATCTCCACAAGAGAGGCAGCTAGCTTGTATCTCCACTAAAGAGGCAGCTAGCTTGTATCTCCACAAGAGAGGCAGCTAGCTTGTATCTCCACAAGAGAGGCAGCTAGCTTGTATCTCCACAAGAGAGGCAGCTAGCTTGTATCTCCACAAGAGAGGCAGCTAGCTTGTATCTCCACAAGAGAGGCAGCTAGCTTGTATCTCCACTAGAGAGGCAGCTAGCTCGTATCTCCACTAGAGAGGCAGCTAGCTTGTATCTCCACTAGAGAGGCAGCTAGCTTGTATCTTCACAAGAGAGGCAGCTAGCTTGTATCTCCACTAGAGAGGCAGCTAGCTTGTATCTCCACAAGAGAGGCAGCTAGCTTGTATCTCCACAAGAGAGGCAGCTAGCTTGTATCTCCACTAGAGAGGCAGCTAGCTTGTATTTCCACTAGAGAGGCAGCTAGCTTGTTTCTCCACTAGAGAGGCAGCTAGCTTGTATCTCCACTAGAGAGGCAGCTAGCTTGTATCTCCACAAGAGAGGCAGCTAGCTTGTATCTCCACAAGAGAGGCAGCTAGCTTGTATCTCCACTAGAGAGGCAGCTAGCTTGTATCTCCACTAGAGAGGCAGCTAGCTTGTATCTCCACAAGAGAGGCAGCTAGCTTGTATTTCCACTAGAGAGGCAGCTAGCTTGTATCTCCACTAGAGAGGCAGCTAGCTTGTATCTCCACAAGAGAGGCAGCTAGCTTGTATCTCCACAAGAGAGGCAGCTAGCTTGTATCTCCACAAGAGAGGCAGCTAGCTTGTATTTCCACTAGAGAGGCAGCTAGCTTGTATCTCCACTAGAGAGGCAGCTAGCTTGTATCTCCACAAGAGAGGCAGCTAGCTTGTATCTCCACAAGCGAGGCAGCTAGCTTGTATCTCCACTAAGCGTCTAGGAACGTGCTGAAGTACTGACACACAGTTTGAGATCAGGACCCACACACAGTCTGAAGCACCCGAGATATAACAGCACTCCATGACATTCACTGACTCATTCACTCCATGACATTCACTGACTCATTCACTCCATGACATTCATTCTATCTGCACTATCAAGAGAGTGGCTGCACTCTTTCCTTCGTGGCACCTCCCTGGGAACGTTAGAGAGTGGCTGCACTCTTTCCTTCGTGGCACCTCCCTGGCAACGTTAGAGAGTGGCTGCACGCTTTCCTTCGTGGCACCTCCCTGGCAACGTTAGAGAGTGGCTGCACTCTTTCCTTCGTGGCACCTCCCTGGCAACGCAAGAGAGTGGCTGCACTCTTTCCTTCGTGGCACCTCCCTGGCAACGCAAGAGAGTGGCTGCACTCTTTCCTTCGTGGCACCTCCCTGGCAACGCAAGAGAGTGGCTGCACTCTTTCCTTCGTGGCACCTCCCTGGCAACGCAAGAGAGTGGCTGCACTCCTTCCATCGTGGCACCTCCCTGGCAACGCAAGAGAGTGGCTGCACTCTTTCCTTCGTGGCACCTCCCTGGCAGCGCAAGAGAGTGGCTGCACTCTTTCCTTCGTAGCACCTCCCTGGCAACGCAAGAGAGTGGCTGCACTCTTTCCTTCGTAGCACCTCCCTGGCAACGCAAGAGAGTGGCTGCACTCTTTCCTTCGTAGCACCTCCCTGGCTGCGCTAAGAAGACCAGTCACAAAAGGATTCCCGCACATTTCTTACCAGGAGCAGTCGCAGGATTTTTATCAGATATTTTTCTCCACAAACGCCAATATATATAAAAAATATTTCGAGTCTTCAGGTGGAAGAAAATGTTTAGCTGGTATTGTGGAGTTTTATTTTTCAGGTTATGAAGTAGATTTATGGAGTCTACAAGAAGAGTAGGCTCACTGAGTCTACAAGAAGAGTAGGCTCACTGAGTCTACAAGAAGAGTAGGCTCACTGAGTCTACAAGAAGAGTAGGCTCACTGAGTCTACAAGAAGAGTAGGCTCACTGAGTCTACAAGAAGAGTAGGCTCACTGAGTCTACAAGAAGAGTAGGCTCACTGAGTCTACAAGAAGAGTAGGCTCACTGAGTCTACAAGAAGAGTAGGCTCACTGAGTCTACAAGAAGAGTAGGCTCACTGAGTCTACAAGAAGAGTAGGCTCACTGAGTCTACAAGAAGAGTAGGCTCACTGAGTCTACAAGAAGAGTAGGCTCACTGAGTCTACAAGAAGAGTAGGCTCACTGAGTCTACAAGAAGAGTAGGCTCACTGAGTCTACAAGAAGAGTAGGCTCACTGAGTCTACAAGAAGAGTAGGCTCACTGAGTCTACAAGAAGAGTAGGCTCACTGAGTCTACAAGAAGAGTAGGCTCACTGAGTCTACAAGAAGAGTAGGCTCACTGAGTCTACAAGAAGAGTAGGCTCACTGAGTCTACAAGAAGAGTAGGCTCACTGAGTCTACAAGAAGAGTAGGCTCACTGAGTCTACAAGAAGAGTAGGCTCACTGAGTCTACAAGAAGAGTAGGCTCACTGAGTCTACAAGAAGAGTAGGCTCACTGAGTCTACAAGAAGAGTAGGCTCACTGAGTCTACAAGAAGAGTAGGCTCACTGAGTCTACAAGAAGAGTAGGCTCACTGAGTCTACAAGAAGAGTAGGCTCACTGAGTCTACAAGAAGAGTAGGCTCACTGAGTCTACAAGAAGAGTAGGCTCACTGAGTCTACAAGAAGAGTAGGCTCACTGAGTCTACAAGAAGAGTAGGCTCACTGAGTCTACAAGAAGAGTAGGCTCACTGAGTCTACAAGAAGAGTAGGCTCACTGAGTCTACAAGAAGAGTAGGCTCACTGAGTCTACAAGAAGAGTAGGCTCACTGAGTCTACAAGAAGAGTAGGCTCACTGAGTCTACAAGAAGAGTAGGCTCACTGAGTCTACAAGAAGAGTAGGCTCACTGAGTCTACAAGAAGAGTAGGCTCACTGAGTCTACAAGAAGAGTAGGCTCACTGAGTCTACAAGAAGAGTAGGCTCACTGAGTCTACAAGAAGAGTAGGCTCACTGAGTCTACAAGAAGAGTAGGCTGGAAGGACTCACAGGATGATATAAGCTCGGTGAGTCTACAAGGAGGACCAGGACTAGTCTAGTGAGTCTACAAGGACCAGGACTAGTCTAGTGAGTCTACAAGGACCAGGATTATTCTAGTGAGTCTACAAGGACCAGGACTAGTCTAGTGAGTCTACAAGGACCAGGACTAGTCTAGTGAGTCTACAAGGACCAGGACTAGTCTAGTGAGTCTACAAGGACCAGGACTAGTCTAGTGAGTCTACAAGGACCAGGACTAGTCTAGTGAGCCTACAAGGACCAGGACTAGTCTAGTGAGTCTACAAGGACCAGGACTAGTCTAGTGAGTCTACAAGGACCAGGATTAGTCTAGTGAGTCTACAAGGACCAGGACTAGTCTAGTGAGTCTACAAGGACCAGGATTAGTCTAGTGAGTCTACAAGGACCAGGACTAGTCTAGTGAGTCTACAAGGACCAGGACTAGTCTAGTGAGTCTACAAGGACCAGGATTAGTCTAGTGAGTCTACAAGGACCAGGATTAGTCTAGTGAGTCTACAAGGACCAGGATTAGTCTAGTGAGTCTACAAGGACCAGGACTAGTCTAGTGAGTCTACAAGGACCAGGATTAGTCTAGTGAGTCTACAAGGACCAGGATTAGTCTAGTGAGTCTACAAGGACCAGGATTAGTCTAGTGAGTCTACAAGGACCAGGATTAGTCTAGTGAGTCTACAAGGACCAGGATTAGTCTAGTGAGTCTACAAGGACCAGGACTAGTCTAGTGAGTCTACAAGGACCAGGATTAGTCTAGTGAGTCGACAAGGACCAGGACTAGTCTAGTGAGTCTACAAGGACCAGGATTAGTCTAGTGAGTCTACAAGGACCAGGATTAGTCTAGTGAGTCTACAAGGACCAGGACTAGTCTAGTGAGTCTACAAGGACCAGGATTAGTCTAGTGAGTCTACAAGGACCAGGATTAGTCTAGTGAGTCTACAAGGACCAGGATTAGTCTAGTGAGTCTACAAGGACCAGGATTAGTCTAGTGAGTCTACAAGGACCAGGATTAGTCTAGTGAGTCTACAAGGACCAGGACTAGTCTAGTGAGTCTACAAGGACCAGGATTAGTCTAGTGAGTCTACAAGGACCAGGACTAGTCTAGTGAGTCTACAAGGACCAGGATTAGTCTAGTGAGTCTACAAGGACCAGGATTAGTCTAGTGAGTCTACAAGGACCAGGACTAGTCTAGTGAGTCTACAAGGACCAGGATTAGTCTAGTGAGTCTACAAGGACCAGGACTAGTCTAGTGAGTCTACAAGGACCAGGATTAGTTTAGTGAGTCTACAAGGACCAGGATTAGTCTAGTGAGTCTACAAGGACCAGGACTAGTCTAGTGAGTCTACAAGGACCAGGACTAGTCTAGTGAGTCTACAAGGACCAGGATTAGTTTAGTGAGTCTACAAGGACCAGGATTAGTTTAGTGAGTCTACAAGGACCAGGACTAGTCTAGTGAGTCTACAAGGACCAGGACTAGTCTAGTGAGTCTACAAGGACCAGGATTAGTCTAGTGAGCCTACAAGGACCAGGACTAGTCTAGTGAGTCTACAAGAACCAGGATTAGTCTAGTGAGCCTACAAGGCGCAGGACTAGTCTAGTGAGTCTACAAGGACCAGGATTAGTCTAGTGAGCCTACAAGGACCAGGATTAGTCTAGTGAGTCTACAAGGACCAGGATTAGTCTAGTGAGCCTACAAGGCGCAGGACTAGTCTAGTGAGTCTACAAGGACCACGATTAGTCTAGTGAGCCTACAAGGACCAGGATTAGTCTAGTGAGTCTACAAGGACCAGGATTAGTCTAGTGAGCCTACAAGGACCAGGACTAGTCTATTGAGTCTACAAGGACCAGGATTAGTCTAGTGAGTCTACAAGGAGCAGGACTAGTCTAGTGAGTCGACAAGGACCAGGACTAGTCTAGTGAGTCTACTAGGACCAGCACTAGTCTAGTGAGTCTACAAGGACCAGGATTAGTCTAGTGAGCCTACAAGGACCAGGACTAGTCTAGTGAGTCTACAAGGACCAGGACTAGTCTAGTGAGCCTACAAGAACCAGGACTAGTCTAGTGAGTCTACAAGGATCAGGACTAGTCTAGTGAGTCTACAAGGACCAGGACTAGTCTAGTGAGTCTACAAGGACCAGGATTAGTCTAGTGAGTCTACAAGGACCAGGATTAGTCTAGTGAGCTTACAAGGACCAGGACTAGTCTAGTGAGTCTACAAGGACCAGGATTAGTCTAGTGAGCCTACAAGGAGCAGGACTAGTCTAGTGAGTCTACAAGGACCAGGATTAGTCTAGTGAGCCTACAAGGACTAGGACTAGTCTAGTGAGTCTACAAGGACCACAATTAGTCTAGTGAGCCTACAAGGACCAGGATTAGTCTAGTGAGTCTACAAGGACCAGGATTAGTCTAGTGAGCCTACAAGGACCAGGACTAGTCTATTGAGTCTACAAGGACCAGGATTAGTCTAGTGAGTCTACAAGGAGCAGGACTAGTCTAGTGAGTCGACAAGGACCAGGACTAGTCTAGTGAGTCTACTAGGCCCAGGACTAGTCTAGTGAGTCTACAAGGACTAGGATTAGTCCAGTGAGTCTACAAGGAGCAGGACTAGTCTAGTGAGTCTACAAGGACCAGGACTAGTCTAGTGAGTCTACAAGGACCAGGACTAGTCTAGTGAGTCTACAAGGATCAGGACTAGTCTAGTGAGTCTACAAGGACCAGGACTAGTCTAGTGAGTCTACAAGGATCAGGACTAGTCTAGTGAGCCTACAAGAACCAGGACTAGTCTAGTGAGTCTACAAGGACCAGGACTAGTCTAGTGAGTCTACAAGGACCAGGACTAGTCTAGTGAGTCTACAAGGATCAGGACTAGTCTAGTGAGCCTACAAGAACCAGAATTAGTCCAGTGAGTCTACAAGGACCAGGACTAGTCTAGTGAGTCTACAAGGACCAGGACTGGTCTAGTGAGTCTACAAGGACTAGGACTAGTCTAGTGAGTCTACAAGGACCAGGACTAGTCTAGTGAGCCTACAAGGACCAGGACTAGTCTAGTGAGCCTACAAGGAAGAAGACTAGTCTACGATGGTTCCACAAGTAGGCTAGGTGATATCACTATGAAAAAATAAGAAGTAGGCTTAATTAATCCTCAACAGGAGAAAGAATAGGCTCGGCCAGTCCACAAGGAGGAGGAGGAGTAGGCTTGACAAGTCAAGTTACAAACAATGTTACCTGCTGTGAGAGACAGTAAGTGCCTCTCACAGCAACACACTCCCTGCTGTGAGAGACATCAAGTGCCTCTCACAGCAACACACTCCCTGCTGTGAGAGACAGTGCCTCTCACAGCAACACACTCCCTGCTGTGAGAGACATCAAGTGCCTCTCACAGCAACACACTCCCTGCTGTGAGAGACATCAAGTACCTCTCACAGCAACACACTCCCTGCTGTGAGAGGCATCAAGTGCCTCTCACAGCAACACACTCCCTGCTGTGAGAGACATCAAGTGCCTCTCACAGCAACACACTCCATGCTGTGAGAGACATCAAGTGCCTCTCACAGCAACACACTCCCTGCTGTGAGAGACATCAAGTGCCTCTCACAGCAACACACTCCATGCTGTGAGAGACATCAAGTGCCTCTCACAGCAACACACTCCCTTCTGTGAGAGGCATCAAGTGCCTCTCACAGCAACACACTCCCTGCTGTGAGAGGCATCAAGTGCCTCTCACAGCAACACACTCCCTGCTGTGAGAGACAATAAGTGCCTCTCACAGCAACACACTCCCTCCTGTGAGAGACAATAAGTGCCTCTCACACCAACACACTCCCTGCTGTTAGAGACAATAAGTGCCTCTCACAGCAACACACTCCCTGCTGTGAGAAGCATCAAGTGCCTCTCACAGCAACACACTCCCTGCTGTGAGAGGCATCAAGTGCCTCTCACAGCAACACACTCCCTGCTGTGAGAGACATCAAGTGCCTCTCACAGCAACACACTCCCTGCTGTGGGAGACATCAAGTGCCTCTCACAGCAACACACTCCCTGCTGTGAGAGGCATCAAGTGCCTCTCACAGAAACCCACTCCCTGCTGTGAGAGGCATCAAGTGCCTCTCACAGCAACACACTCCCTGCTGTGAGAGACATCAAGTGCCTCTCACAGCAACACACTCCCTGCTGTGAGAGACAGTAAGTGCCTCTCACAGCAACACACTCCCTGCTGTGAGAGACATCAAGTGCCTCTCACAGCAACACACTCCCTGCTGTGAGAGACAGTAAGTGCCTCTCACAGCAACACACTCCCTGCTGTGAGAGGCATCAAGTGCCTCTCACAGCAACACACTCCCTGCTGTGAGAGACAGTAAGTGCCTCTCACAGCAACACACTCCCTGCTGTGAGAGGCATCAAGTGCCTCTCACAGCAACACACTCCCTGCTGTGAGAGCCCGTACGTGTCTCTCACAGCAACACACTCCCTGCTGTGAGAGACAGTAAGTGCCTCTCACAGCAACACACTCCCTGCTGTGAGAGACAGTAGGTGCCTCTCACAGCAACACACTCCCTGCTGTGAGAGACAGTAAGTGCCTCTCACAGCAACACACTCCCTGCTGTGAGAGACATCAAGTGCCTCTCACAGCAACACACTCCCTGCTGTGAGAGACATCAAGTGCCTCTCACAGCAACACACTCCCTGCTGTGAGAGACATCAAGTGCCTCTCACAGCAACACACTCCCTGCTGTGAGAGACATCAAGTGCCTCTCACAGCAACACACTCCCTGCTGTGAGAGACATCAAGTGCCTCTCACAGCAACACACTCCCTGCTGTGAGAGACATCAAGTGCCTCTCACAGCAACACACTCCCTGCTGTGAGAGACATCAAGTGCCTCTCACAGCAACACACTCCCTGCTGTGAGAGACATCAAGTGCCTCTCACAGCAACACACTCCCTTCTGTGAGAGACATCAAGTGCCTCTCACAGCAACACACTCCCTGCTGTGAGAGACAGTAAGTGCCTCTCACAGCAACACACTCCCTGCTGTGAGAGACAGTAAGTGCCTCTCACAGCAACACACTCCCTGCTGTGAGAGACAGTAAGTGCCTCTCACAGCAACACACTCCCTGCTGTGAGAGACAGTAAGTGCCTCTCACAACAACACACTCCCTGCTGTGAGAGACAGTAAGTGCCTCTCACAGCAACACACTCCCTGCTGTGAGAGACAGTAAGTGCCTCTCACAACAACACACTCCCTGCTGTGAGAGACAGTAAGTGCCTCTCACAACAACACACTCCCTGCTGTGAGAGACAGTAAGTGCCTCTCACAGCAACACACTCCCTGCTGTGAGAGACAGTAAGTGCCTCTCACAGCAACACACTCCCTGCTGTGAGAGACAGTAAGTGCCTCTCACAGCAACACACTCCCTGCTGTGAGAGACATCAAGTGTCTCTCACAGCAACACACTCCCTGCTGTGAGAGACATCAAGTGTCTCTCACAGCAACACACTCCCTGCTGTGAGAGACAGTAAGTGCCTCTCACAACAACACACTCCCTGCTGTGAGAGACAGTAAGTGCCTCTCACAGCAACACACTCCCTGCTGTGAGAGACAGTAAGTGCCTCTCACAGCAACACACTCCCTGCTGTGAGAGACAGTAAGTGCCTCTCACAACAACACACTCCCTGCTGTGAGAGACAGTAAGTGCCTCTCACAACAACACACTCCCTGCTGTGAGAGACATCAAGTGTCTCACACAGCAACACACTCCCTGCTGTGAGAGACAGTAAGTGCCTCTCACAACAACACACTCCCTGCTGTGAGAGACAGTAAGTGTCTCTCACAGCAACACACTCCCTGCTGTGAGAGACAGTAAGTGTCTCTCACAGCAACACACTCCCTGCTGTGAGAGACAGTAAGTGCCTCTCACAGCAACACACTCCCTGCTGTGAGAGACAGTAAGTGTCTCTCACAGCAACACACTCCCTGCTGTGAGAGACAGTAAGTGCCTCTCACAGCAACACACTCCCTGCTGTGAGAGACAGTAAGTGCCTCTCACAGCAACACACTCCCTGCTGTGAGAGACAGTAAGTGCCTCTCACAGCAACACACTCCCTGCTGTGAGAGACAGTAAGTGCCTCTCACAACAACACACTCCCTGCTGTGAGAGGCATCAAGTGCCTCTCACAGCAACACACTCCCTGCTGTGAGAGACAGTAAGTGCCTCTCACAGCAACACACTCCCTGCTGTGAGAGGCTCTCACAGCAACACACTCCCTGCTGTGAGAGACATCAAGTGCCTCTCACAGCAACACACTCCCTGCTGTGAGAGACATCAAGTGCCTCTCACAGCAACACACTCCCTTCTGTGAGAGACATCAAGTGCCTCTCACAGCAACACACTCCCTGCTGTCTCCTGTTGGAGACGACTAATGAAGATGAAGTTGATAAATTAGACACATGTGCAACACTTGGGTATCTTTATTGAGGAAACGTTTCACCACACAGTGGCTTCATCAGTCCTATACAAAGAAGAATGAAGATCAGGAGTTTGAGGTAATCAGTCCCTCAGGTTGGAGTCGGAGAGTGAGTTATAATCTTGTAACGGTGATCCTAATGTTCTTATTTCCCAAGTGGGTTATCCAAGTTTATTTCTTAGGTAACATTGAAAATGGGTTATGAAGGACTTGCCTAGTATGGGCCAGCAGGCCTCCTGAAGTGTTCCTCCTTTCTTATGTATAACATTACGAACATCAGAATGGAGGAACACTGCAGGAGGCCTACTGGCCCATACAAGGCAGTTTATGTCATGCAGCATACAAAGTATATTCGTATATATGGTTGAATATATGTTACCTTAAGTGAATATATTCATTTACAGTTCAGAGAAAGTGTATATTTAATTCTGGACACACTGGTGGGGCATTGTTGAAGGTTTTACCTGGGTTATTAACCGGGAGAGGTGGCTTAATAACCCAGGCAAAACTGGAATTGTGGTTTAATTCCGTTTAGGGGAAGGAGTCCTTGGGTTCTCTTCCCCAGTGGACGATATATCCCCAGTGGACGATATATTACACCCAGTGGACGATATATTATCCCTAGTGGACGATATATTATCCCCAGTGGACGATATATCCCCAGTGGACGATATATCCCCAGTGGACGATATATCCCCAGTGGACGATATATTATCCCCAGTGGACGATATATTATCCCTAGTGGACGATATATTATCCCTAGTGGACGATATATTATCCCCAGTGGACGATATATCCCCAGTGGACGATATATTATCCCCAGTGGACGATATATTATCCCTAGTGGACGATATATTATCCCCAGTGGACGATATATTATCCCTAGTGGACGATATATTATCCCCAGTGGACGATATATTATCCCTAGTGGACGATATATTATCCCCAGTGGACGATATATTATCCCTAGTGGACGATATATTATCCCCAGTGGACGATATATTATCCCTAGTGGACGATATATTATCCCCAGTGGACGATATATTATCCCTAGTGGACGATATATTATCCCCAGTGGACGATATATTACACCCAGTGGACGATATATTATCCCCAGTGGACGATATATTACACCCAGTGGACGATATATTATCCCCAATGGACGATATATTATCCCTAGTGGACGATATATTATCCCCAGTGGACGATATATTATCCCCAATGGACGATATATTATCCCCAGTGGACGATATATTATCCCCAGTGGACGATATATTATCCCCAGTGGACGATATATTACACCCAGTGGACGATATATTATCCCCAGTGGACGATATATTACACCCAGTGGACGATATATTATCCCCAGTGGACGATATATTATCCCCAGTGGACGATATATTATCCCCAGTGGACGATATATTATCCCCAGTGGACGATATATTATCCCCAGTGGACGATATATTATCCCCAGTGGACGATATATTATCCCCAGTGGACGATATATTATCCCCAGTGGACGATATATTACACCCAGTGGACGATATATTATCCCCAGTGGACGATATATTATCCCCAGTGGATGATATATTATACCCAGTGGACGATATATTATCCCCAGTGGACGATATATTATCCCCAGTGGACGATATATTATCCCCAGTGGATGATATATTATACCCAGTGGACGATATATTATCCCCAGTGGACGATATATTATCCCCAGTGGACGATATATTATACCCAGTGGACGATATATTATCCCCAGTGGATGATATATTATCCCCAGTGGACGATATATTATACCCAGTGGACGATATATTATCCCCAGTGGACGATATATTATCCCCAGTGGACGATATATTATCCCCAGTGGACGATATATTATACCCAGTGGACGATATATTATCCCCAGTGGACGATATATTATCCCCAGTGGACGATATATTATACCCAGTGGACGATATATTATCCCCAGTGGACGATATATTATCTCCAGTGGACGATATATTATCCCCAGTGGACGATATATTATCTCCAGTGGACGATATATTATCCCCAGTGGACGATATATTATCCCCAGTGGACGATATATTATCCCCAGTGGACGATATATTATCCCCAGTGGACGATATATTATCCCCAGTGGACGATATATTATACCCAGTGGACGATATATTATACCCAGTGGACGATATATTATCCCCAGTGGACGATATATTATACCCAGTGGACGATATATTATCCCCAGTGGACAATATATTATCCCCAGTGGACGATATATTACACCCAGTGGACGATATATTATACCCAGTGGACGATATATTATCCCCAGTGGACGATATATTATCCCCAGTGGACGATATATTATACCCAGTGGACGATATATTATCCCCAGTGGACGATATATTATACCCAGTGGACGATATATTATCCCCAGTGGACAATATATTATCCCCAGTGGACGATATATTACACCCAGTGGACGATATATTATACCCAGTGGACAATATATTATCCCCAGTGGACGATATATTATACCCAGTGGACGATATATTATCCCCAGTGGATGATATATTATCCCCAGTGGACGATATATTATACCCAGTGGACGATATATTATCCCCAGTGGACGATATATTATACCCAGTGGACGATATATTATCCCCAGTGGACAATATATTATCCCCAGTGGACGATATATTACACCCAGTGGACGATATATTATACCCAGTGGACAATATATTATCCCCAGTGGACGATATATTATACCCAGTGGACGATATATTATCCCCAGTGGACGATATATTATCCCCAGTGGACAATATATTATCCCCAGTGGATGATATATTATCCCCAGTGGACGATATATTATACCCAGTGGACGATATATTACACCCAGTGGACGATATACTATACCCAGTGTACCATATATTATCCCCAGTGGACGATATATTATCCCCAGTGGACGATATATTATCCCCAGTGGACGATATATTAGCCCCGAAATCCTCTCCAGGTATACTCCAGGTATACCAAACACAAGGTATACTGGTGTACTTAACACCTTCACTACATTATGTTAATTACCAAATTGTAACCACTTAAGTATCTCATTTTAACCATTTAAATACATCAGCTCAGACACTGGCAAGCAATACTTCAGTATCTTCAATAGGACAGTTTAACCCCTGAAGCGAGATAACTGGCGGAGTGGGTGACCTGCGGGAGATCGATGAAGGAGAAGTGGGAGGGGGAAGCCTAGGGGAGGTAGGGGAAGTAGGATGAAGGGTAAGAAGGTGCTGGGGGGTACAGCAGACCGCCAGGACTGGGGAAGGTTAGGTTAGGTTAGGTTAAGTTAGGTTAGGTTAGGTTAAGTTAGGTTAGATAAGGCTTGTCAGGAAACAGTACGAGTGTTTCCTGACGCGGGTCTTAGTCATATGATGACCCACAGCTGGAGCTTTTAAGAAAATAATGATGGAAGAGCACTGCAGATCTACTGGACTCTACAATACAAGTCTTGATAAAAAACCACCCATCCCTATCCTCGTACTTATCCAGGGTAGATTTAACCCTGTTGGATACATTTAACGCTTCTTAACTTTGTTGCAATGACTGCTAAAGGTGCATTGTGCACACCTGATGTTTATACCAATTATCAATTAAATTGATTTTGTTATAAGTCGTTTCGCTTAAAGTCGCAGTTTCCAAGAACATATCCACGACGTTAAGTGAGGACTTGCTGCATATACTCACTGGAGCAGAAGAGATACATGATAATATATACCTGAAAGGTATTCGAGGACCTGGTCTCAAATCTGCACACTGCCATAACAATACTGTAGTGAGAGACATGGGAGGAAGTGCAAAATAAACCCAGTGAAAAGCAGGGGAGCGATGCGCACAATAAGAGAACACTGTATCAATATCCGTGGCCCCAGATTATTCAACATCTTACCAGAAGATATCAGAAACACTGCTGGAACAAGTGTAGAAGTCTTCAAGAAGAAACTGGACAAGTATCTTCACTAGGCTGTGATGGATATATGGGACAGATCATCCAGGCTGTGTTGGATATATAGGACAGCAGACCATCAACAGCCTGATTGACAAGGCTAGCACCAGACGAGCCTGGCCCATGGCCGGGCTCCAAGAGTAGGAAAACTCTAGAAACTCATCCGAGGTATAGCCCTGAAGGAAGCTGTAAGTACAGTGATACTAGCTATATCACGGGTAATATCATGGACGAGCTTGGGGAAAGTGGTGCCACTGAGTGAGCCTGGGGAAAATAGTGCCACTGAGTGAGCTTGGGGAAAGTGGTGCCACTGAGTGAGCTTGGGGAAAGTGGTGCCACTGAGTGAGCTTGGGGAAAGTGGTGCCACTGAGTGAGCTTGGGGAAAGTGGTGCCACTGAATGAGCTTGGGGAAAGTGGTGCCACTGAATGAGCTTGGGGAAAATAGTGCCACTGAGTGAGCTGGGGAAAAGTGGTGCCACTGAGTGAGCTTGGGGAAAGTGGTGCCACTGAGTGATCTCGGGGGGGAGGGGGAGGCAGCAGTAAGTCTGCCATATATCAACATCCATCCCCACCCACTGCCTGCCACTGTCTGCCACCCACCACTGCTTGTGTGGGTGGCAGGGAAATCTATACGAGGGGACCCCACCACCACCACCATTTTGCCCACCACATCAGACCTGCTGGTGGGCAGGTTATACCC